>NC_054371.1:123464734-123694734 GCF_017654675.1 Xenopus laevis | reverse complement strand
TCTGGAGCTTTCACTGACAATAAACTTTAGTGCTATTACCTTATTCCAAGCCTGCTGCTGCCTGCACAAACTGCTTTCCTTCCCCTCAGTCTAAGTCCCGGTACAGCTGCACAGGGATTGGCTAGGATGCAGTGTGAATCCTTCCAGTCTATCCAATCGTGTACAGCTGCACAGCGATTGGCTATACTGCTGGGTCAATCCCTCTAGCCTACCCAATTGGTGTTCAGTCGTACCAGGATTTAGACACTGAGAGCATATCTACAGGCAGTAGCTTGAAACAACTTCAGTTCAGGTCAGATTCCAAGGGGGGCAAGTGCCCTCCTTTGCCCGTATTTGTGGATACCCATGTCTGTAGTGCACTGTGTATGGCAGCAACTTAACAATAAAGTAGAATAAAGCATATACTGGGCCGTCATGGTGTTGCCCTCAGCTAGTGGTGTCACAGTGACAACCGGTGGATGTTTTATATAAAGCAATTCTAGGTAGTCAGTGGTGCACCAGCCTTAAGACTTATGCAAAATCAAAATGTTTAAAACACTGTGAAAGAAAGCAATACCAGCTGTAAAAACAAACAAATGAAAAATTACTTCACACTGACAAGAAATCATGGAAACTAGTTCAGTGGAAAGCACTTCTGCCTTGAATTGGATTCCAGCTCGGGCACTGCTTGCATATTCTCCACAGCTCTGTGTGTTATTTCCTCCCATGCTCCAAAACACACAGGCAGGCTGTAAACTAACCACAATGTGAATGTGACAGGAACCTTAGACTATAAGCAAGAACATGCATTTTCCAAGAAAACTCTTCTTTCATGACTTGTGCTATCATTCATCCATTCTGATTTCTCTTCATATTGCACAAGCCTCCCCCTTTTCACTATACTCTTGCCAATTCCCTTCTCTCATTGTTACTCATCCTTCCCTTTTCTGCTGTTCTCTAAGACACCGACAATTTTACTTTATCCTGCGCAAAATCCAAACATTCCATGTAAATATTAGAGATGCACCAAATCCAGTTTGGTATTTGGAGAGGATTCCCCAATCCAAGAGGGGGTGATGTGCTAGACACCTGGCCAAGCAGGCTTTATGTAGAGGATTGTACAGCACACTGCACTGGTGTGAGAGGATTCTGTTTTGTTTCTAGCCTCAATTTGCATATCCAATCTTTATATATACTTATATTTTAGATATGTATCAATCTGCTAGTAAAATCCATGACTTTATCTGCCTCCCCCTTAATATCTCTAAATATTGGTTATATCTCGAGTCTAGTGTAGCTTTACTGGTTATGAAATATATTTTTAGGTTTTTCTGCACTTTAAAGGGGATGTTCCTTCCTTGTTCAATCAAAGTTTAGGACTGTAGGGCACAGTGAATAACAATGAATATCTTCCTCACATCAAGGGGCATTGGAGACAAATATTATTGGCACTGTTTCCCACAGCAACCATTCAGCATTTAGATTTGAACAGTCACCTACATGTTAGCAAACAAGAACAAAGATCTGATTGGTTGCAACATGGACAACATCAATGGTGATCTTTGTCTCCAATGTGAATAAATATGCCCCCGGTGTACTATACAGCAACACTTGTGCACTCAAAAAGTAGTGGGTATTAAAAAGTATTAGTGTTATTTTGAAAATTAGCCTATTATCTGGAGATCACACCATGCACAATTGTCAGACACTTTCAGATAACAAAGGAATGTTGGCCTGGAACATAGTATTTGTACCTGGATAGAGAACTGGCTAAAAGATAGACTACAAAGAGTGGTGGACATTTTCTAATTGGACAGTGTTATTAGTGGAGTACCACACGGCTCTGTAATAGGTCCCTTGCTTTTCAACTTGTTTATTAATGACCTGGAGAAGATGGGCATTGAAAGTACTGTGTCTATTTTTGCAGATGATACTAAATTGTGCAGAACTATAGGTTCCATGCAGGATGTTGCCACTTTGCAAAGTGATTTGTCTAAAGCTCCCCATAGACGCGACGATTCTTCTTGCGGAACGACCGATTTTAGGGAAGCCCGACCAATCCTTCGAAATTATCGTGCAGTTAGTGGTATTCGAACAATCGTACATCTTACGATTTTTCGGCTGACATCTCTTGGGAAATTGATCGGCCAGGTCAAAAAATCTTTGTCGGTCCCACTGCAATCTATCTATGTTTGCAGGGCCAAGCAGGCAGCTCCCCTTTGTTTTCCTGCCAAATTTGTCTTTTTAGTTAATGGTAAATTCGTACGATCATTCTGAGAAGATCGTGGTCTCACGATCAGGATCTGATCTTTTAAAAATCTCAACGTCTATGGCCATCTTAAGTTGGGAAACTGGGCAGCAAACTGGAAAATGAGGTTCAATATTGATAAATGCAAGGTTATGAAATTTGGCAAAAATAATATACGGTAAATGCAAGTTTTACACTAGATGGAACAGTAACACCAAAAAAATTAAAGTATGATAATATAATTTACTGTTGACCTCCGCTAGTAAAACTGGTGTGTTTGCTTCAGAAACACAACTACAGTTTATATAATCAAGATGCGGTGTAGCAATGGGGGCAGCCATTCAAGCACAGCTGTGTATCCTGTGCCTTTTCTCCTTTTTCAGCTTAAAGGGGTTGTTCACCTTCCAAACACTTTTTTCAATTTAGTTGTTTTTAGATTGTTCCCTAGAAATAATGACTTTTTCCAATTACTTTCCATTATTTATTTTTTACGTTTTTTCCAAAATCTAAGTTTAAAGTTGAATGTTCCTGTCTCTGGTGTTTGAGTCTGGCAGCTCAGTGATCCAGGTGCAGATTCTGAACTGTTACAATTTTGCAACATTTAGTTGATACATTTCTCAGCAGCATCTCTGGAGTATTAGCAACAATTGTATCAATTCTAACAGCTGCCTGTAATGAAACCCAGAGATTCTGCTCAGCAGGGACAAAGATAAGAAATGTATCAACTAAATGTATCAATTTAGAACAGTTTACAGGATCGGCGACCCCCCCTCCCAGAGCTGCTTCAGAAGGAGAGAAATGACACTTTATACTTCAATATTAGAAAAACCGTGACACATAGAAAATAGAAAGTCATTGGAAAAAGTCGTTATTTCTGGTGATCTATCTGATAACAACTAGTTGTTTGAAGGTGAACAACCCCTTTAAATTGCTGTCCCCATGGCTACACAGTAGCTTGTTTATATAAACTATAGTAGAGTTTTTAGTAAGCACACTGGTTGTACCAGTGCAGGGCAACAGTGCATTATATTTGCATTACTTTAAAAAAAAAAATATTTTCCTTTAATTGAGAAAGATCAGGGGTTTTTTTGCAGCTAGCAAGCGGTCTAATTCCAGGCAGTGTCATTCTGTGGCTATTAAAGCAAATAAAGGTCTGTCTTGCATAAAAAAGGGCATTAACTCAAGGGATGAAAACATAATTATGCCTCTTTATAGGTCCCTGTTAAGGCCTCATCTGGAGTATGCAGTGCAGTTTTGGACTCCAGTCCTTAAAGGAACAGTAACACCAAAAAATGAAAGCGTTTTAAATTAATGAAAATATCATGTAGTGTTGCCCTGCACTGGTAAAACTGATGTGTTTGCTTCAGAAACACTACTATAGTTCATATAAACAAGCTGCTGTGTAGCAATGGCGGAAATTGAAAAACGGCTATATGGCACAGGTTAACTAATGGATAACAGATAACACCATTAGACAGACAGAGCTTATCTGATACCTGCTGTGTAATCTGAGCCTTTTCTCCTTTGAATGGCTGCCCCCATTACTACACAGCATCTTATTTATATAAACAATAGTAGTGTTTCTTAAGCAAACACGGCAGTTTTACTAGTGCAGGGCAACACTGCATTATATTTTCATTACTTTAAAACACTTATTTTTTGACGTTACTGTTCCTTTAAGAGGGATATAAATGAGCTGGAGAGAGTGCAGAGACTAAGTGCAACTAAACTAGTTAGAGAGATGGAAGACTTAAATTATTAGGGGAGACTGTCAAGGTTGGGGTTGTTTTCTCTGGAAAAAAGGCGCTTGCGAGGGGACATGATTACACTTTACAAGTACATTAGAGGACTTTATATAGACAAATACGAGGGGACCTTTTTACCCATAAAGTGGATCACCGTACCAGAGGCCACCCCTTTAGACTAGAAGAAAAGAACTTTCATTTGAAGCAATGCAAGTGGTTCTTCACAGTCAGGACAGTGAGGTTGTGGAATGCACTGCCGGGTGATGTTGTGATGGCTGATTCAGTTAATGCCTTTAAGAGTAGCTTGGATGATTTTTTGGACAGACACAATATCATGGGCTATTAGTATAGATATTGGTATATATAGTTTATGGAAGTGTATGGAAAAGTCAGTGTCAGTGTTTGTATGGACATCATTTGGAGGGGTTAAACTTGATGGACTTTGGGTTTTTTTCAATCCAACCTAACTATGTAACCAATGTCCAAGTGATGTATGTGCGTAGATGGACAGATACAGAATGTGTGTCCATGAATACACCCAAAAAGTTCAGTTAACACAGAACACCGTTCAAAATAATTAAACCAAGAGAAATAAAAAGGAAACAGTATTATAGGAACAAAATTTATTCCAAATTTCAAATAGTTTAATTAGAGGAGCACAATATGAAAATCAAATTCCAGTGTGCATTTAGGTAATAGGAGCAAGGGTCAGCACAAAGAGACAAAGTGGAAAAGCAATTAGATAAAAAAAAACAACTCAAAACCAACTCAGCGCCCAGATACCAAGAAGAGAACCGTGTATAAAGAATAGTGAGTGAAGAATGCACTGTTTTATACCCTCATAGTACAAGGGGCCTTAATAATCTCAGAAGGGGAATGTGCCATTAAACCCCCACCCATACCAATATGGCTAAAGAACTGGAGGCAAGTCAGAATGGGGCATTTCGTATATTTCAGATATTTGTAGGTAAACATAAGAGGTAATAAAGCATCCTTGGTCCCCTAACTGTATGGAATAATCCATTAATATCAATTCAACTGAGCTACAGGGGGTGCAGCTATATCAGGCGCCATCAATAATTAAGGAGGAGGGGCCCTAATGGCACGGGAAGAGTTGAGGGGCGCAGTGCAGCAGAATAATTGGAATACAATTTCACCATCACCATTAACTCACACTGCAAGCAAACAACGCTTTCAAACACTTACCGGTTCCATAACCAATACTACTTTCTAGAACACAGACAAGCAGCACCATCATAAAGATATGTTTCATCAAAAAAGCAATATTTGAATGTTATGGCGTGTAGTAAGGCAGCCCTGTGCTCCCACGCTGGAGGAAACGCTGCTGAGGTAACTTTCCCTATAGTCTCTCCCCTTCTTTCAGAACTTGCTTACAATGAACTTGGGAGAAAGGAAGGTGGTGTGTATGTATGTATGTATGTGTATGTATGTGTATGTATGTGTATATATATATATATATATATATATATATATATATATATATATATATATATATATATATATATATATATATACATATACACACACACACACACACACACACACACACACACACACTGTGTAGTGTGACGCCCATCAATACCATTACTTTGGCACATATACAACAGACTGAGGATAAGGTATGAATGGGCAACCAATAATAAAGGGGTTGAACAAAAAGTGGTGGCTATTGCACGTTAAAGAAGCAAGAAAGCAGCGCTATTGGGCTCAATAAGCACTCAAGAGTGTTGCCACTGTTCCTATCCCCACCTAATCTGCTTTGAGATGGAGAAATAAAGAGTTGAAAGAAAGAGTTGTGTGTGCTCATCTATAGCTATAGTACAGAGAGGTGGGAAAAAGTGGTTTATTTAATTTTTACACAGTGCAACATGAAATGGCAAGGTGGGAGGGGAAAGGGGTTGTCACACATGAATCACATAAAAGCACATTTTAAAACAAAAAATATTTATATTATTAATATACACCATATTAACAGGATTTAGGGTAAGAAAATACAAATTTAAAAAAAGCAACTGATAAGACTGGAGTGATTTCCCTTCTAAGCTTAACTGGGTAAAAAGGGCAGATGAACTTGCAATAGCAAACTAAGCGGCTATATAAAATAAGAACAATTTCTCTGGCCGTAGACATACCCCGAGTCTATATTTTTGTTTTCCTCAGTGTTTCTTAAACTTGCATTCTATGAGCCCCAACTCCCTCCAACATATGAATATGGGTTAAAGCATGCTGGGAGTTGTGATCAACAACATTTGGGGGCCCAAAGGTTAAAAATCACTGATCAAAGCCCTAAAATAGAGATGCCTGAAAGGCTGAAATGATAATGGAAGGGGTTCTGCAGGAACATTAAAAAGTCCAAAGTAAATGACCCTGACAAGGGCTACAAGGCAGGTGCTGAGATACAGGAGACTGATCTTCTAAACTCAGAAAAACACCTTATGAGAAATAGTAAGTGCAGAGTGAAAGCAGTGACTAGCGTGAATGAAATTGACTGCAAGTAATAAAACAGCCTGTGGCCATGAAGCAAATACGAATTGTTGGCAACCTCTTTATACCGACAGATATTTGAGCTAAAGTATATGTATATAGCATTGGCAGCAGCAAACAGAAACCAAGAAGTAAACAACTATCAGGCAAATAGCACACTAGCCGATTTCATTGTGTCGCCATAATGCCCTCTATTAACCAGGAGACATTTCTTTTTCCCCATTGACAATAATGGAAAGTTCCACTCTGGCTATTATGGCTAGAGCAGGAGGATACCTTGTGAATGAAAGCCAGCAGAAAATCATTGGCTTCTAGTGAACACTAGAAGCACATTCACTGGAAAGCTTAACAACTTTTTTTTTTTTTGGCTGGCTGGGGATGCTGGGAGTTTTATAAAACTTAAAAACAAGTAAGCTGTAACTTTTAAAAGGCGCTTATTATAAGGTTATCACAAAAAGAGAGGCATGTTTTTTAAAAAAAAATTGAAAAAGTAATGTCCTAAAAAATACTTCACTGGCCAAAAAAAAAAAAAATACTCTGCTTGGAACTGGTCATCTGTAAAGTGTCAATGCAGCAGCAAAGGAATAACTTTACAAGGGGAACTTCTTTTAGCCAAATGGCAAGCAAATGGCTGTTTTTTGTTTTATTAAATGGACAGAGCCTCCTTTTTCATTAGAAAAAGATCAGAACTACATAACATGGAGAATACAAACAGACCTTAGTAATATACTAGACTGACCAGATACTGACCCAGTATCCTCCACCCATCTAGCAACGCTGTATTCACAATTCATCTACCATCATCAGCAATAAAAAAAACAAAAAAAACATTAATTCACTCACAACTGACACCAACACCTCCATTGCAATCTATGGACGATGAATTACACCTCTCTGGAAGTCTGCCGAAATGATCAACCACATTGTACCATGTAAGGGAATCTTTATCTTCTACAGCAACGTGTAAGAGCAGGGCCAGGAGTACAGTTGCATAGACTGATGACACGGAGCTATACCAGAACTAGTTAATTTAGTTACTTGCACAGGGCAAAATATATTCTGGTACTGATATAATGGTCTCTATCCTTTCAAGATGAACACAGCAGCACTCTCTCACTCTTTGGCAGGAATTCTACAATCAGTATCAGGCCAACAGTCTTATTTTTGTCCAATTAATCTGAGTGGAAGAGAATTAAATAAAAAACAATTGCTAAGCCAGAGTAGAGAACACCAAAAAAAAAAAAACTTTAAAAATGGAAATATTTTAAATCTAAACCTGTAAGGTAACAGAAAATACAACCATAAAGTGACACATACTCCTATAATTGAAATGTTGCCAGTATCACTAACCACCCATCACATCATTAAGCCTTTTTTTTTTTTTTGAAAGATGAAAAAAATAAATACATTCAACCGTGTCATGCAGTGTAGACCCAGCAGTACCAAGTCTATTAGCCTGTGCTGTGGGTGGCACTATCCTCCTGTGGGCTTGAACGCTATCTTGTGTTTGTAATGGAAGTCTATGGGGGTGATCACACTTACACAGCCAAGATGCTAGACAGATCCATTGCTAGTGGGACTACACAGTTTGCAGATGAAGGGGTTAGAGCACAAAGTTAAAAATTGGCTGGCTAATGGGCAAATAAAATGGCTAATAAAAAAAATAAGTATGAATGACCTTTACTGTATTTTTATTAGTGATTTTAACACAAGTCCTACAAATAGGAATGTGTAAATATCACTGTAAAGCCTGCATTAATTAAACAAATGGGGTGAAGGACACTTTGATTGATGAATTGCTGATCTTTGTGGAGTAACCTTTAGGAGGTGACACTAGGGAGTGTGCTGAAGAGTATCTACCATTTGTGAAATGGGGGGAGGGGACTTTGTCAGTATCCCTTTAAGGGTACCAATTGCCTATACTACTAAAATATTTATAATATATGTATTTTACAAAAGCCAACTGAATTAGGGCTCATCCAGGCTAGTCAGCACTCTCAATTTTTATTTTAACTCTGTAAGGTTTTAATTCCAATTTCTCCCAATCTACTAAAAAAGTGGGTTGCCCCTTTTGGAGGCACTGAGAAGCCATTAGTTCCAGTCTATATTAAATGGATTCTCTGCAGGGGATTGGAGTAAATGTACCATCCGTGTTCTCCTTTCCTCCAATCCCATCCCATTTAAGGGAAAGTAAAAACACTGATCATAAGTGGCACTCTAGTAGATTTCTACTTCCCCGTTCCATCCTAGCATGTAAATCAGAAAGACACTTTCAAATTGGTTGTCAATGTGCTCATGCATAGCTGTGCTGGCAACTTAATATTGGCATGTTTATGGCAAGCTTTACACATCTAATAGGATGCATAAGCTTTTTAATGTTTATTATTTTTACATGGCACATAGTTGTTGATTTTATGTATAATACTGGAAAGTGGAAAATTATAAATGATGTACACAAATGATTGGTTTCTGCTCGAGGCGGATCTAAGTTTTTGTGTGTAAAAGTAACTGAAAGTTGCCACTACATTATTTACACAACTCCCACAAGAGCAGATTTCACATTCAGTTAGTACATGGGACATAATGTAATCCCCTCCTTGATGGTAAAATGCAACACTTGCTTTACAACACTAGGTGTCACTGAGATACCACACCAGGACACCATCATGACAGTTATTACAGCAGATCAGACACAGTATTGTGCCTATATTTAAATACAGGGTATCCCATTATGCTGTACAAAGTAAGATAAATGGCACACACAAGCAATAGTAAAACCAGACTATGTGTAACTCTGCACATTTATCTGTTGGTGACTATGCAGTGGGGCATTCCTACATGCCAAATATACTCCAGACACCTGATCATGTCAGTACAAGCATCCCAAAGTAGTGTATTCCCTTTGTATACAGACTCTCTAGAGGCAGATTTATCAAAGTTCAAAAAAACAATTTGCACAGTTTGTCCCTAGTGAAGGGGAAAAATTTGATTTGAGGTTTTTCTCTTGCATACATCTTGTGGAAATGCCTTGTTATTTAAGCCATATCATTAAAATGTTTCCAAAAAGCAGTGAAAAGTTTTCATTAAAGCCTGGAAAAAAATTCAACAGGGAAAAATGCTAAAACTTTAACAGGAACCCCTTTTAAACTGTGACAAATCTAGCCCTTAGTGTTATGGTTATAGATGCAGCACCCCAAAAAATCAACAAGGGAATATTTAACTTTATTGCACATCACGTACAAATTCTTAAATGGGGCCAATTAGTTAACCTTGCATTGGATGACACCTACCTATCTATGGTTAATTTCCCAATCGATCAGATCAGGGTTTGTGCTTAGGATGCCACAGTCCTTTTGGTGGTAAATTGCAGCTGAACACTCATTGTGTCTGTTATCTGCCTCATTCTTGGTACACTGGTACAATTATCAAGAAGCAGCGGTGCAATATTGAAGGGAACGACAAGCAGAAAACAAATGGAAATACATACAGCTAAAATGTCACTAGGAGAAAGGCCTTTTACAATTGATGACCAAAAGTTCTGAAAAAGATTCTGGTGCTTTAGGTAGTTAAAACGTCAAACTGCAATAAAATTCACTTTGGACACGTCAGCACATAGAAAATGAACTTAAAAATAAAATATATGGCATATTTAATGCAAAAAAATAGAAAAAATTGGGAGGTGACAAAAGGAATGTGTTCAAAGCAGAGCAGAACATTAGCCCCTATCTTTTTGTTACCACAAACTCGGATGTCCCTTTCCAGAGGTGAAAAGGAACAGTCCTCAAAGTCTTTGGGTCACTGCCCTTCAAAATTACAATATGGAAGGAAGCCACTTCGGATGGGAATAAGAGGTGGAACCAGAAAGCCCAGAAAAGATATGAGCAATAGACATATCTAATCCATCATCCCTAAAAAGATGTATAGCCCTATCGTTCATAGAATCTGTTAAAACATGCAATGCTGCTTAATGACATAAAACCAAACATCATGAAATGAAAGGAGGATTCTGTAAAGGAGAACTCATGCATCCACTTAAGAGGAGGGGTTTTATGAATAAAAACTAGAGAAGATGGCTGTAGGGTGAGCAAGCAGGCTCCCTGCTCTATTCCCCTTCTTACTGTTTTAATACAAGAATAATTCAGAGGATATTTGAAATATAAACCCATGATTTTCAACAACTTATCAAAGGAATATGGAGCAGCAATAAGCTGCACCTTTACTAATTTGGCAAAAATCATCCCATTTAGAAACAAAATAAAATTATAATAATAAAAAAAAAAAAAAGATAAAAACAAAAGCAAGACTGAAGCCTCCTCCCCTTCGCTCACACCAGTGCTTTGCTTTCTGGTGATGGGGCTGACCCCAGCTTTCTAATGAAGAGGAGGAGGTTGAGGGAAGGTGGGTGCTTGGTTACACCAGGTTGTACTCTTTAAGGTTGTGCTGTAGTATGGTGTCTTTGACAGCAGCGAAGACAAAGCGTATGTTCTCGGTATCTGTGGCACACGTGAAGTGCGAATAGATGATCTTGTCACTGTCAGGATTCAGGTCCACAAACATCTTCAAAATGAACTCACGTGCTGTTGCAGCATCCCTTTGAGGGCCTTAAAAAAAAAAAAAAAAAGTTCAATGAGAGGTTTTAAGTAAAGAACCACAGATATCAATGTATCTATTTAGAATAATAAATGTAGCATTAGTGTGTAAAATAATTAATACTTATGGACAGATTTATCAAAGGTCGAAATTATGTGAATTTTTTTTTTTACTCTAATAAATTTAAATATACTCACAACTCGAATGGGAGGCTAAGAAAAAATTTGAATGTCTAACATTCGATCGAATAGTCCCAAACCGAAAATTCGAATTGAATTTGAATCTAATTAGAACCGACTTTTCGTCCGATAAAAACCTTGAATGTCAGGAAGGCAATTAACAGATTCAATTGGTTCAACGGACTTTTGCCATTGACTTGTAAACGAACTCGTCAGGTTTTAGGTGGCAAATATTCAAATTAGAACAGTTTTCATGGCCGAGGTGTGATAAATCTCACATTCAAATTTACAATGGAATTTGGGGATTAGCGTTCAAATGTGTGAATTTTGCCACATAAGAATTTGAAAATCCATATTCATATTTGAATTTACTATTCGACCCTTAATAAATCTGCCCCTTAGCCTTAGATAGTTGCTCACTTATCCCCTGACAGCCTCTTCTATTTCTTGGTTTTTTTTGTATGGTATCTCACAAGACAGGACTTACCATCAAATTCAGGAAAATAGTCTACGAGGTGGGAATACATGATCTTATCTTCCAACAAATCCTTCTTATTTAGGAACAGAATGACCGAAGAATTTTGGAACCACGGGTAAGTGATTATGGTCCTGAACAGTGCCTTACTCTCCTCCATCCGATTCTAAAAGAAAAAAGTACATGCTAATCATACTAGCAACAAAGAAAAAAATGGACAGAGCAAATTCTAATTTGTGACTTGGTATGTTGAACAACAGAAAATAGAAGGTTATCTGACATTTCGGAAAAAATGGTTTGAAAAAAGTCAGGGTTACAAATCACATTTATGTATTACTGTACAAATGTTACACTTGAACTAAACCTAGTCTGGTCAGTCTTTACCTAAAAATACATATTAAAAGTAACATCAGTTATCAAATCTTCCTTAACACAAATATCAGAACATCTTAAAACTCCAGCGCCTTTATTGAAAGAGCCACATTAAAATTCAAGATACTCCACTAAATGTGCACGAGGAAGCTTGATTAACGAGTGAACCACATAGTGCTCCTGTAATGTTATTGTTTAATATCCGCTTCGAACCTTCGGAAGTAAGTCCCTGACATTAATGGTTGCAGTGTGTTGGAATCAGGTGGTGGAAAAATTGAAAAACCCCAGCTACTTCTGCTGCTGGAACATGATAATTAGAAGTGATGTCAGGGGTCCAGGTCCAGTGTTTCTTTGGAATCCAGCATTCAAGAACTTCAAGCAAAGAGTGTCATTTGAAAGAATGTACCATGTGGTGAGCTCTAAAGGACTGGTATTCCACATGTAGCTGCAGTGCTGAGGGTTTTCCCTTGACTCACATTTGAGCAATATACCATTTTAAATTCACTGCAGCTGAACGGTCTGCAAACAGTGTGTTGAACTACCACATGAAAGTGAAGTATCTTACAATTTAAGGTGATATTTATAATATTAAAGGGGGTTGTTCAACTTCCAACACTTTTTTTCAGTTCAGTTGGTTTCAGATAGCTCATCAGTAATAGAAAATAGAAAGTTATTGTAAAAAGTATTTGTGTGTAACTGCTTTTCTAATATAGAAGTTTAAAGGATGATTTTTTCACCTTCTTAATCAGCTGGGGTGGGGGGTCAATGACCCTTTAAATTTCTTATCTTTGGCCCTGCTGAGCAGAATCCGAGTTTCATTAAAGGCAGCTGTTAGAATTGATACAATAGATGCTACTGAAAAACGTATCAACTATATGTTGCAAAATTGTAACAGTTTGGAGTCTGTACTAGTGAGGTGCAGGTCGGGTTTTTTCCCCGACCTACACCCGCCCATACTCACTGCACCCACCTTCCTTTTAAAGACCCATGCCAACCCGCCTCGGGTGGGGTGAGCAGCTATGAAGTTATAAAGCCAGAAACTGGCAGTTAAAGGTGGCAGGAGAAGAGCTCGACCTGCACCCGCCCACGAAGAGGAGTGCGAGGTCGGCCCAAACCCGCCCAACCCCCGGGTCCCACGGGTATCAGGCCGGCCCACACATCCCTAGTCTGCCGCTGAATTAGTGAGCTGCAAGATTAAAACACCAAAGACAGGGACATCAAACGTTACACTTACATTTTGGAAAAACAGTAAAAAATAAAAAATGTAAAGAAACTGAAAAAGTGTCTATATTTCAGGGTAACTATCTGAAAACAATTGAACTGAAAAAAGTGTTTGGAAGGTGAACAGACTTATAAAAAGCTTTTATATACAATTTAATATATTAGCCTCGTAAGCCAAGACTGAATGGGACTTTAAAAAGTGCAGCCCAATAAATAAATATACTTGATGTGTTACCCCCAACCTCTTATCAGTGCATACTTAGTGCAAAATTCCTTTAGGTGGCAGCATACCCCCCCCCCCCCTCTGACAACATTACTATGAACTATGGTTGAAAAGGGGCTATAATGCCCTTTTAATGATCAGTGGAAGGGGTTTTCCTTTAATGGGTCACTTCTTTGCACTCAGAATCTTTCCATAAGTGTGCGACAGTTTCCCTTTTCATTCGGAGTCTCATGGTGGATACAGGGTTTCCTAGAGTTTCCAGGGGCAGAGCTCTTGGATTCGTGCAGCGTGGCAGATCTCAAAAGCAGCCACAAGGTGTCGCTGTGGCCTATAAAAGCAGATTGCCATGTGCTCAGTCAGCCATTACTGCTGGAGGATTCTGCCGAGTTGTACTTCACTAAGGAGTAGTGAGTTCGGCTGCCACTATGTAGAGGCAGGAAGGCCTCTAAAGCTTGATCAACAGGTTCGGCAGCTCTGGATTTTCTAAACTGAATATGAAATACTCGCACTATATGTACAGTGCTGGGAGCTACAGTACAGCTATGGATTCAGCAACAGTGTGCTCGCGCTATAGACAGTGATGGGATGTCTGAACTATAATAAAAATAAGCTGTATATGTTTATGGAATGGATCATTGCTGTGGATGCCTGCTCCAGCTCTAGGTGAGTCTGCCAGCTCTGTGTGTGAGCCCTCGGGTGAGCGATACCAGGGGAGGGTGGAAAAGAGAGGATCTAGCATATTTCCATTTGAGACACAGGCTCAGTTTATGCCTGCCACGAGGGAACCAGTACCTAACCGGAGGGAAAGATATTTTTGGGCTGCTAGCGCTGCCTGGGACCAAGTGTGCTCATTGGGGATAAGGGACTGAGACTTTGATCTGCCAATGAGTAGTGCGGGACTTTGCCTGGCATAGAGGGCCAGGAAATGGACTGGCACAGAATTCCCAGGGCAGTGGGTCATGCTAGTTAAATGCATATTGTATGATGTAAATGTGTTTTACTTACCCTTTAAATGACACTATCTTTCTATAAAGTTGTTGTTTTTATAAAAGTGTGCGTTGCATGTTATTCCTAATGGGGCCACCCGCAGGTGTATTCCCGGATCCCATTAGGTGGAGGCACTGCCAGAGAAGAAGAATTCCCAGTACCCTTGCACCTAGCAAAGGGGACTCAGGACCTGTAAGTCGGTAAATATTGTGATGTACCACCTTGGCACCAGGGGGGTGGCCAAAAATGGGTTACATATATAAAAAAAAATAGAAGTTAATAGAAAACATGTGTGAACAGCAAATGTGATTGAAAGAAGTGAAACGTACCTCATTGTCAGACTCAACAAGAACCTGGTCATATTCACTAAGGGCTACAAGGAACATGATGGAAGTGACATTCTCAAAGCAATGAATCCATTTCCTTCGTTCAGACCTCTGACCACCAACATCTACCATCCTAATAAGGAAAGGCATTATATTAAAAACCTTACGGTGTCAAAAAAAACAACAAAAAAAAACAAAAAATACCAGTCATTTGTTTTCTTTACAGCCTCTTGTGTAAACGATCTAAAGTGTGTTTATATATTCCCAAATTGAAATTAATTTCACGTAAGTATTACTGGTATGGGATCGGTTATCCAGAATGCTCAGGATGTGGTGTTTTCCGGCTCATGGATCTTTCTTTAATTTGGATCTTCATATCTAAAGTATACTAGAAAATCATGTAAAGGTTAAACAAACCCAATGGGATGGGTTTTGCTTCCAATAAGGATTAATTATATCTTAGTTTGGATCAAGTACAAGCTACTGTTATATTATTAAAGAGAAAACGGAAATCATTTTTAAAAAATCTGAATAAAATGTAGTCTATGGGAGACAGGCTTTCTGAAATTCTGAGTTTTCTGTATAACGGATCCCATACCTGCATATGTATGTATTAGTGGTGTGCGGGTTGAGAATTTCTCGACCCGCACCCCACCCTTACCCCGCCCGCATCCGACCCGGGCCCACTGCTCCCCTTTATTTATAGAACCGCCCGCCCCGCAGTGACGTTACAAAAGGGGTGGGGCAGGCGGAAGTCTGTAAATTCTGGCGCCTGAAGCACGCGGGCGGGGAGAGCAGGAGAAGAGCTCGACCCGCACCAGCCCCGCGCATTTTGTCCAAGGGTCGGCCCCAACCCGCGGGTCGGCCCACACATCACTAGTATGTATAACTTTATTTATAAAGTGCTATGGATACGCAGCACTCCGCAACTTTACAGAGTACAAAAGTACACACAGGGAGGACAAGCATAATCATAAATATTAAAGTGGACCCATCACCCAGACATAAAAATCTGTATAATAAAAGTCCTTTTCAAATTAAACATGAAACTCAAATTCTTTTTTTATTTTTTTATTAAAGCATTTATAGCGGTTGTAAACTGGTTTAAAAATCTCAGCTGTCAACAAATATTGCCTGCCCTTCCTCTATGCCTTAGGCATAGAGGCGGGGCAAGCAATTACTTTCACTTTCCATTCAGCTCTCCCCACATTCCCCCAGTTCTCTTAACCATTTAATTGTGTAGCCAGGGCATGAGGATGGACATCAGGCCCCCCCATTCTGGAGCACAAACAAGATTCTGAGATGATGCAAGGCTTGCCTTAATAACAATGTCCACAAAATGGCTCCTGCCTGCTTGTTATAATTCCCCATAGAAACAAGATTCAGATAATTTATACAGTGTAATTAAAGTTAATTTTGATTGACTAACATGATAAAATAAGATTTGGAATATTTTTTGTTGGGAGACCGGTCCCCTTTAAATAAGCAACAAACATAATTGCCATCATCAAGGTCTAAGGTACAGTTATTAAAAGGAATCACATGGTATTCCATTGTAAGATCACTATTATGCAAAGAAGAGATGACCTATGTACAAATAAAATGTATCCATTCCTCATAATCTGCAATACCTGGCTAGGCTCAGCATAAACTCAAAAGATAAGATTTAGGATGGTTTGCATATGGACACTGGCTTCTTTTTAGACTATCACAGAAACTGTATAGTTATTGTAGTCTTATTCTCTTTCCTATCTTAAAAGAGGTATAACAAAATTAGAAAAAGGAGGCAATAGAACAAAGTTCTTGAGGGTGAAGTCAAACATATTGAGTGTAAAGGAGTATATAAGAGGATAAGGATCTAGTTAATGCTACTTTATAGAGGGGGTATCCAACAATGTGAAGAAAGAAAGCAGGCATAGGTGATACAACATTGGCAAAAGAACTATAGCTGGCTGGAAAGTACGCTTGTTTCATGAGGCCACCATTGCAGTGGGCCAAGCCAAACTGATCCAATTGTTTGGCCTCAGGGAGCCCTAGGGTGATATACTGGAATTTTTAAACTTGCCCAAACAAATTATGGCCGGTTTGAGTGCAGACGCCATACATGGAACAATCAGCTTTTGACTTAGGTTGAGAGTGACAAAACAGCAGCTTCTGTTTTACAGAGGGGAGGACCTTTTATAGTATTTTACAGAGGGGTTTTGAGGGAAAGACAAAGTAGGAAGAGTGTGGAGTCTATTTTACAGAGGAGACAGTAGCTAAAGGGATGACACAAAGGGAGGAATTCACAAAAGTGGAGGAAGCGTTTTTTGGAGTAAAAGTGGTGTTAAAAATGGTGTAAATACAATCTCCATATTTACAGAACAGAAACGCCTTTTTTTTTTGGTGTGTAAATAAAAAAAAGAAAGACATTTTACAGACACTTTCTTCATTTCACCCCACTTTTAGGTGCAGCATGGAGGACTAATTAGTATATTCATGTGGATTAGCAGTCTATTGTCAGGGTAAAAGCCCTGTTTTCTGTATAACCAGATCTGAATTACAATAGGTTTATAAACAAGAGAAAAACAATATTTTATTTATAAAAGTAGTTTACAGTCAACAAAAAAAAGGTGACAAAAAGTGTTTTTACCTTACATTTGCATTATTTTGCTTACTTAATGAGACAATGTAAGCATTTTGAGAGAATATAGCTTTAAGATTTTTATTAAAAGGGGGATTTAAGTCTTTCTGGCAAATTTTAGTTTTTGTATTACCGTATATACTCGAGTATAAGCCGAGTTTTTCAGCCCCAAAAATATGCTGAAAAACTCTACCTCGGCTTATACTCGGGTCAAGCGCTAAAACGGTCGCCGGCGTCTAAGAATAGTCGCTGCCGTCCAAGAATAGTCTCCAAGAATATTCAACAGCATCCAAGAATATTCGCCGGCATCCAAAAACGAGAATCCGACACCTCCAATGGGACCAGAAACCCTCAATTTTTTGATTGAAACTTTGATTGAAACCAGAAGCTGCTGCATTTCTCACCCTAGGCTTATACTCGAGTCAATAAGCTTTCCCAGTTTTTGGAGGTAAAATTAGGTACCTCGGCTTATACTTGGGACGGCTTATACTCGAGTATATACGGTAGTACACAGCACACTCCCCATCATGCCCAGAGCTACAGAGCTGTTTGGCTGTGTTGGCTGCCACTTCAAGCAATGTCCCTTCTGTTTCCAGCATCCAACTTGGTGATCAGTGAGCAGGCCCATACACACTGGAAGATAAACTGGGATCTTGGGCTAAGATGGTGGCGTGGGCCACAGTTAAGTTGGTGCACGTAAAACTGATTGGGGAGGGGGGTGGATGATCTGTGCACTAGCATTAAAACTAAAAATTTGATAGGAGGTTTAAGTCCCAGTTTAACAGGAGACATCAAATAATGGATATAGCTCCTGTAGTGCTGCGTTCATCAACAGAGAAATTAACAAATTATTCGGTGGCAAAGCATTTGTTCCTCAAATTGGCTTTTAAAACAGGCAGGTAATCTCTTCTCTGAAAGGCACAAATCATTAGTACAAAGCAAAGGTACAGTGGACTGACGGGTTTAGGAAGAGCTCAAATTCAGGAAAATCTCTGTAAAATGTCAGTAAAATGTTGTGCGACAGACAAAAGCTGGAAACTCTTTGTTTAAAAGACAAATTCACAGAAGTGGAAACCGAGATTTGTGAATATGGTGGGCAGACAAATTTGGCTGCACTTTTATTTTCTCTATACATCACCACTTTTGTAATTTCCCCCAAAAGTGTTGCAGACTGGTTTCAACAGCAGGAGATAAACCATCAGTTTTAAGAAAGGAAGCAGAGCATGGAGGCAAATGCTTAGCGGGTTGACTGTTGAGCTAAGCGTGTGTTTTTTGGCCCTGTGACTGGAAGGTTTATTATGTAGATATTATATGCAGGCAAAGGCACCCATATGTCTAGAACAAACCATGTTATGGCAATAGGACCTTTTTTTTTTTTTTTATCAAATACTGTATTTCTCATGTTACTCAGATTATACTTTTTACCTTAAAAGGAGAAGGAAAGTCTTCTTGCACTTGGGGTGCCAAATGTTAGTCACCCCCAAGTGATTGTATTTACTTACCTAAAACCCCGGGCTGGTGCTCCTATCGGCAGAAAACTGCACCGGCCGGGGTTCTTCCAGCGAGCACCATGGAGCGATTTTTTTCCGGCTTCCTCTTTCTTCACTTGGCTGCGCATACACAGTAGAGCGAATAACCGAACTTTAACTAAAAAGTCGCCTATTTCATTCTATTGTGCATGCATCTGCCCCGGGAAATTTGAAGAAAGAGAAGCCAGAAGAGGATCGCTCCGTGGTGCTCACTGAAAGAACCCCGGGCCGGTGCAGTTTTCGGCGGATAGGAGCACTGGCCCAAGGTTTTAGGTAAGTAAATACAATCACTTGGGGGTGCCTAACATTTGGCACCCCCAAGTGCAAGAAGACTTTCCTTCTCCTTTAATTTTCTGCCAACGTGCCTATTTTCTTTCTAACATCTTTTATTTGCCCTGTTCCACGTCTGTTTTCATCGATATTTTTAGTGAACTTAAAAAACAAAAATAATGTTTGGCCAAAGTAGTTCTTCCTGGGCAATCATGGCAATGAAACATATTGGGTACAATTGTTCTTTTCAAAAACACTAAGGCTAATGGCTCAACCAAAATTTGCTCAGGCTGGCAGAAAAATACGACAATTAGTGTTTTGGGCCAATATCTGCCCAGTATGCACACTGTCTGACCATGGTGGGATTGTTTGGTTTTCTGCTGCCAGAGAAAACACCAAG
The DNA here is from genome assembly GCF_017654675.1 of Xenopus laevis. Taxonomy (NCBI): domain Eukaryota; kingdom Metazoa; phylum Chordata; class Amphibia; order Anura; family Pipidae; genus Xenopus; species Xenopus laevis. The sequence continues at coordinate 123,675,062 of NC_054371.1, read as the reverse complement.
AACCATTAGCTTCAATAAAAGAATATCTTTACAGGAAAACAAATGAGGATTTCCATCATCAAAACTTTTTACACAGTTTAGAACAGGATCACTTAAATACTATGCTACTATTTAACCGATTTAGATCATATTGAGAAATTAAAAGGATAAGGAAAATATTAATTTTGCTAGTTTCCCTGCACCTATTTTTAGGTAAACAAACAGTATTAATTGCATCTCCCTAAAGCTGGGGAAAATGTAGGCTCCTTAGACTGAACTATATGATCCTTGTGCGAGGGCCCCCAAGAAGTGTTTGAGACTATCAAATTCTGCCAAAGGAAAATGTGCAAAAAGAAAAGACCACACTACTGTATAGCTACACTTGCTAAAGTAGCAGCCATATTGTTATACCGCAATTGTACATTGTATATTTATTAGTATGTAAGATAACATATATAAATAAATGATGATGATGATTATTTTAGAATTTCACTTTGCAATTTCCAACAGATGTGTACATAAGGTGTCTCTTGAACCTGTTAATGCTGTAGTAATACAATGTGATGTTCAAACAAAGGCATTTAACTGGGCACAACCTGCCTTTAAAAAGCCTTTGGTTTGGAAACAAAACTTGTGGTTATGATCGCCTAACCCTATAAAATTGCAAAGGGCTCAAAATTACAGTTTTGCTAGCCTGCAGGCAAGACAGACTAAAGCTGGCCATAGATGTTAAGATTTTTAAAAGATCCAATCATCATCGTGAGACCACGATTATCTCGGAACGATCGTACGAATTGTCCAACTAAAAAGACCAATTTGCCAGGAAAACAAAGGGTAGCTGCCTGCTTGGCACTGCAAACATTGATAGATTGCACTGGGACCGACAAAGATTTTTTAACCTGGCCGATCAATTTCCTGACAGATGTTGGCCGAAAAATCGTAAGATGTTCGATCCATAGAAATAGCCGATCAAATCTGCGAGTTCAAGGCTTTCAGACCTACTAAACCGATAAAGCAAACTCAGGCTCTGAATTAACAAAATGTCCTCACAAATCCTGCCTCTTGCTCTGTCCTACTTTAAAAATAACATACTCTTGGTTCTGGGTCAGATGTACAGAAATGAAGAAGAGGGACTCACTTGGCAATTAGCCTGAATGCTGGTGACTGGCAGCAATTAGACTGCAGCTGCTAAAAGGTGCAATCCCAATGTGGAAAGAACAGAAGAAGCGGATGCAAATTCTTTGGAGTCAAATAATAAAAAAAAAAAAAAAAAAAAAAAAAAAAAAAAAACCATCCCACAATTTGCTCTGGTTTTCTAGAAAACACCTTTTTGCGGCTATCCATGCCAAACCAGTTCTAAAGAATTATCCCCTAGATTATCTGCTTGGACAAGAGACTTCCAGCAAATAGCATTTCTTTAACATCTAATTTGATGCTCAGACTATGTATAGCATGTTGAAGCTGCCTTTACTAGAATACCAAAGGCAAAAAAAAAAAAGATGCAAAAATGTTGAAGGAACAGTAACCTAAAATAAAAGTTTTAAAGTAATAAAAATATAATACACACGTTGCCCTGCACTGGTAAAACTGATCTGTTTGCTTCAGAAACACTACTATTGTTTATATAAAGAAGCTGCTGTGTAGCAATGGGGGCTGCCATTGCTGCACAGCAGCTTGTTTATATGAACTATAGTAGTGTTTCTGAAGCAAACAGATCAGTTTTACCAGTGCAGGGCAACAGTACATGATATTTTCATTACTTTTAAACACTTTCATTCCTTGGTGTTACGGTTTCTTTAACAATATCATTACAGAATGTTGCAAGATAATTTATGAGCATTTTTAGCCAAACTTTCTGTTGTATGATGTCCAGCAGTAACACACTCACCTGAAGATGATGTTCTCCAAATCAAAAGGGTACTCAATTATACCCGTAGTTGGCACTCTTACACGCAGCACATCTTGTTGCGTGGGCAGGTAGCCGGGTTTTGAAATCCGGTCCACATCTGTCAGGTAACTGGCAATAGAGAGAGAGAGAGAGAGAGAGAGAGAAAAACCATTGATAATGTGGCTGCAAATGTTATTTCTGACCAAGAGAGACCACCAACCCTTCATAAGCAACTTAGTTTTCAAGCTAAATTGGTCTGCTTTATAGACTACTCTTTGTATTTCTTCAGAAGTATCAGCACATAAACGAAATGTGTTCATTGCTTAGGTAACCATAGTAAGTTGCAAACACTGCTGCAGTCAGAATAAGTATGGACATCAAATACATAATTTAAATTGGTCAGAATGCAGATATGGGACCTGTTATCCAGAATGCTAGGGATCTGGAGTTTCCTAGGTAAAGTTCTGTTAAGTCTAGTAAAAAAATAATGGCTTTCTGGATAACTGATCCCATAACTGTAATGCTCTTATGTGTTCCACACAGACAATACCACTTTCCTCTAGAAAAACACAGCTAAACAAACCTGTGCAAAGGATGCTGTTTGAACATACTGAATAATGCCAACAATTCAACAGTGTCTTGATACTTACACAAACCTCTATAAATTGAAGAGTATCTTAGTGAATGTATCAAGTAATTGATTGCTGGACTGCAAGCATGACCCTATAAAGTAGATGTTTGCTGCAGTTTATTGTGAATGTGATTTACCGTTACCCTGACAGTCCAGTCCAACACTGAAGGTTTATAAAAGTCTGCTGCATTAGAAACATACCCCAGTTCACCAATTCAAAACCAGAACTCTACAGAAGGATATGCACTAAAGTGGAAAAAACGTTAAAATAGCTCAAGCTGAAAAGCAATGATTTATCTTTAGCACACATCTGAACTCAAGCAGCCATCAACTGCTGCTGCTGCAAAAAAAAAAAAAAAAAATAGAAAAACTTCCATAACAGGTAATAAAACCTAAGTTGTAGTACATATCAGCAATCCAAATTAGGTAAAGCCACTCCCAGAAATGTAAATTTGGCCACACATGTCCAAGCAGTTTGGACAGTTTCAACCATACTACCCAACCATCTGGGTACATATGACCAGTTATGAAGCCATTTAGACATATTATTCAGCATTTGAAGTGAAGAAGTTCTACCACTCTACTGCAAGGAAGAGGAGCAAAAAGTTCAGATAGTGTTTATGCACCTTTTCTACATAAGCCTAAATTTCCTCATGCCGAAAGGGGGGGGGGTATACAGTATGTTCCCTTTAACTGATGCCTGAAACATCTCCTGACAATTCTCTGCTCAGTCAAATTGCTCAGTGTAACAGTTAGGAGGACAGAATACATTATCAATAGTAGAAATCTTAAACAGAAAAAATTTAAAAAAAAAACTTTAAAACTGTACCATTACAGTATTTGCTTTTGTGTTGCCCAGGTCAAATATCCTAGCAAATAGAATTAATTTTCATTTGCAGGATGGAAAGAGCCAGAAAAGGAAGACTAGTAATCAAAATCTAATTAAAAAAAAGAAACCAAAAACCTCAAATAGCAAGACATCTTCCAAATGGTAATATATTTTGAAGAAAAAAAAAACATTATTAATATTTATTAATAATTTAACAGAAAAATACATAATATTTTGTTGCCGTAAAATGGAGTTGAAAGAATTGGATACGCATCTTTTTAGCATAAGCCTAAAAGACTGAGCCAATCTAGGAATAGAATGAAAGCAAACTTGCTGCATGAATGGCCATGGAAAGTTTCAGGCTAATACAGGAGCTCAGCACTGGGTATTTCAAAAGACCAATCTCCCACTAAAACAAGGATAAATTGGTGACTGAATACTATCTTCTTAGCACAGTTTATCCTATAAATAAACCTCTACAGGCCACACAGCATCAGGCAGCTACACAGTACTATTAATGAATTTATAACTGTTGCAGGCCTTTTACATTCATAAACGAATAGGGAATACCCATGTGCTAGGTACAATTAAGTGAGAACTTCTGATGTAAGTGTGCCCTTAAATATCCTTAATCGATACTTACTACTTGGTAGAATCTGACAGTTGGTACTCCCTCCTTCGATCATAGCACTCCTGGATCCCAGGGTCACTCCACAGGTTTTTGATTGCATTCACATATGGCTGTTCAAAGGTACATACTTTCTCTACATCCACTTCTCGCACAACTTGAGCATTGGCCTTGTTTTAACAATAAGAAAAAAAGCCTTATTCACTATATATTGAGGGTAAAATAATGGACATTAAGGAAATAAGTTCAATAACGGAGATATCTCACAATAATTTCCTAGATGTTATTGTGTATTGCATAAAGAACCACAATTATGCAATACATATAAATACTACAGTCAATGCCTGCCCCAGTGGACCTAATATGAAATGCTAACTCCAGTCCTGAAGCCTACAATGATCCCCATGCTCCTCTGATCAGATTGTTACTAAATGAAGGAGTTCATTCAGTGGATCTTTATTTAGTTTTGCAGATTTGGGAAAAGACTGTTCATCATGTTAAAATGTAGCGATGCAGTCCAAACAGGTTTCTGCCAAAAGACTGACTGCAGCCCAAAAGAGAACACGATTATGAAAGGGAAGTGAAAAATGCATTTACAAGGATCAACACGTGCCACTGCCTATGTTGGCTAGTTATACATCACTTATTCCCTCGTGCTAATAACGTGATTATAATCTGAATCCACCATCAACTATGTGAGAGAGTGAAGAATAGCTCTTCTACTGGAAAAAAAAGTACATATTGGTCTTCATATACTGTATGCTTTTCTTATGAGCTTTAGATCAAACCCTGCAATTCCAGTGTTTTAATAGAGTATGCAGGTCTGAAACACGTGGGGCAGTCTATACTGAACATGAGCATCTATTACCGACAGTTGAGCCTTGCAAGGATGGGCTGTGGTCTAAATATTCAATTCTACAAAACATTGTGTCATTGGCAACTACCAGTGTTTAGTCAAATATCTCCTTAGATTATCTAGTGCCATGGCAGGAAAAGACAGCTGTTTTTTCTATGATTTCCTCTACCCAGTTTGGATCACCACAGCCTTGCACAAAAGGTGCACGTTTTACACACTTTTTTTGTTCTTATTGTCAAAATTTTTAAAATTCCGATATATATGTTATTTGTTCATGTAATAATACAATTGGGTAAGATTATTTATACTGTAGAATAAAAAAAGCTATATCAGCCTATATCACCCTCTGTTCTGGCTTTGCATCTAAATTTGAATAAAGCTGGCCATAGACGCAAAGATCTGATCGTACGAATCGAGGATTCATACGATTTTCTGACCATGTGTGGAGAGTCCCAACGTTTTTCGTCCGGCGGAGATAGGACGTTTGGTCGATCGGACAGGTTAGAAAATTTCTGTCGGCTGCCGATATCTCTGCGTGTATTGCCGATCGTACGATTTTCAGTGGGAGACTGTCACTAGCTTTGGTTGGACATAGATATCGTACGATTGCTGTCAGGGGCAGAACATTGCTGATCTGTTCTTAAACTAATCTGACTGGTAAGACTTTGATCTGAATGGTTAGTGGCGGGTCGGGAGATGGGAAAGTCCGATCGTACGATGATTTGTACGATCGGATCTTTGCATCTATGGCCAGCTTAACACTGTGGTTTGCTTTTAGAAAGCAGTTGAACCATTGGCCCTACCTGACACCTCCCTCATTGTGTTGATTAAATAAACTGTTCAGTGTAATAAATAAAACTGGGTAAATAGATAGGCTGTGCAAAATCAAACTAAAACAAAAGCAAACTAACTGAACAGTTATATGCCATGTGCCCCCCCCCCCTTCAAGTCTCTGACAGATTAAAAACATTCAGATCAGTGGAGTAATGAAATGTGTTCTGGCTATTATATTAAACATTCATTCCCTGCAGCCTTTAAAGGCACATTTTTGGCTAACAGACTATATCAAAAACTTTTTTTAAAAAAAAAAATTGTACAGCCTATTTACCCAGTTTTATTTTTATACTGAACAGTTAAGAGACACAGGGGAAAAGATGAGGCCAGGTCCCTTAGAGATCAATGTGCAACCGCTCAGAATTAACATGCCTATAATTTTGGATAATTAGGCAGAATGTATGGCTCATGTGATGTGAGAAATCACCAGGGAAAGCTGACTGGACAATACATATTTCTGTACAGAGAGTATTAAGGGAAATATTGTTTATCATAATAAGAGACCAATCAATAAAATGGGTTATGGGTTAATTTTATGTTTTTTGTAATTGCTGTTATAATTAGCTCTGGGTTTCTGTGAGTTAAATGACTGCACTTCAAAGTGTAAGGAAAGTCTCCGGCACACTATAGGACCAAACAATGGCTGCAGCAGCCAAGCTAGAAAAAGCCAACAGAGGCTGCCCATTACAACTAAGACTTAACTCAAGTCATGCCCCATTTATCAACTCACCTTGTTCTGTTCATACTTGTAGAGAATTTTCAGTGTCTCCATGGCTCTTATCATAGACTGCATGGCAGTGAAGATATTCTGAAAAACTAACTTGGTGAATCCCTTCTTATCCTCTTCAGAATAACCAGAGCCATGGATAATCCTCATCTGCTTAATGAATGTGCTTTTTCCACTCTCTCCAGTACCTGTTTAACAGAAATAACATGTTTACCTTAATAGGTTATGAGAATCCTAAAAAAAAAAAAGGAAAAAAAACCAGGAAGCATGTAAACATGGCAAGGAAAAACGAACAATGTTAACTTAAATGTGAAGTCAATATGCAGGAGATAACATTAATCATTTCGAAAATTTGCATACAAAATACTATAATAGCAGAATAAAAAATAACCAAGTATTTACTTCCTGCCCACTGAATAAAATGCAAAGAAAACCAAATTCTGTTTGTTCTATGGAGATCACATGTTGCCTAGCAATATGTGGTCCAACCCACGGCACTAAAAGGGCTAATAATAATAATAATACAAATGACAATTTTGTAAGAACATTGTTAATTACAAATAGTAATAACAAAAGTAATCGACGGCATTGATAAGGAAACAAAAATTCTTCAAAGTCGCAATATTAATATTATCATAAATAGAATTATGAAAGCCGTTATTGTGATAACTATATAAGGCCGACTCTAACTGATTCTCATATCAACCCATATACAGGTATGGGACATGTTATCCAGAATGCTTGGTACCTCAGGTTTTTTGGATAATGGATCTTTCCATAATATGGATCTTCATAACTTAAGTCTACTAGAAAATCATGTAGATATTAAATAAACCAAATAGGCTGGTTTTGCTTCCAATAAGGATTAAATATACTTTAGTTTGGATCAAGTTTAAGGAAAACACAAAAAAAAAAAAATAGAATAAAAAAAAAAATAGAGGATCCGGAAGATATCGAACCAACAGAACATGTTATTATAACAGAAAAAAAGGAAATCATTTTTAATAAATTGAATTCTTTGGATAAAACGGGTTTATGGGAGACGGCATTTCCATAATTCAGAGCTTTCTGGATAACAGATTTCTGGATATTGGATCCCATACCTGTATTCATGTCCTGCAGAAATAACAGATGCCAACTGGACAATAAAACAGTAGTAGAACAAGCTATTGAAACTAATAAAACAGCAAGCAGTAGAAGTTGACTGATGGTTTTGAAGAGAACCCGCTTACACCAGCAAGGAACAAGTTGGTCATCAGAGAATGTTTAGTCCTTGTATGAAGTCTCCAAGAATAACTTTATTTCTCTCAAAAACTTAAAGGAAAATTAAACCCCCCCCCCTACAATTAAAATCCCCCATTCACCTCTCCACTGGCCCCTTCTCTGCTTTTTCCCTGTATAGTGTTCAGCAAGATCAAGTGTCCCATCCAGCCACACTGACCTAAATTTGCAGAGTAGCGCAGCAGAGCTCAGAGGCCCCATGTTCTGTTGGTTCGATATCTTCCGGATCCTCTATTTTTTTTTTTTTTTTTTTTTGTGCTTTCCGGCTCAAACTACGCACGCGCCAAAAGCTGAAGTGTCGGCTCTCAGTTCACAATGATTCCGAATGATCAGACATGGCGCCCCTGAGCTCCGCTGCACTTTTCTGCAAATGTAGGTCAGTGTGGCTGGATGGGACACATGTTCTTGCTGAACACTATGCTGGGAGGAAGTATTGAAGGGGGTATGTGGAGAAGGCAATTTAGCCTTTAGCTGTTGGGGGGTTTAATTCTCCTTTAAACAGTCATGTGAACTGGTCCATACCAGCAAAAGAGAATGAAGGAGATTGATGTAGCAGGGATCACCGAGAAGAAAATGGTGTTAAAATGGTGCCATACATATTGTTTGAAATGTGGCAAAAAAGGACAGTGTTCTCAACACTCCAAGTACTTTTTCATTTGTGTATTTAAAATACTTTAGGCTAAAGTCACACATGCCATCTTCTCCACTGGTGGAGAAAAACAGCAGTACTGCCAGAATCCGCCCAGACGTTAGTCACTTTTCAGACTTTTTTTTTTTTTTTTGGACAAAATCAACCCTGAGAAGTGGCAGAACTGGACACATTTCAGCTCAAAATACTTTTATGTTAGCAGCTCAATTTACCTGCTGGTTGATGGCCATCTATGTTATAAGAATTATTTAGGTTTTACACTAGGTATGGGATCCGTTATCCGGAAGCTCTTAATCCAGAAAGCTCCATAGTACGGAAAGGCCTTTTCCCCCCATAGACTCTATTTTATCGAAATAATCCAATTTTTTTTTTAAATGATTTCCTCTTTCTCTGTAATAATAAAACATTACCTTGTACTTGATCCCACCCAAGATATAATTAATCCTTATTGGAAGCAAAATCAGCCTATTGGGTTTGTTTTAATATTTACATGGTTTTCTAGTAGCCTTGGATCCAAATTACAGAAAGACCAGTTATCCGGAAAACCCCAGGTCCCAAGCATTTTGCATAATAGGTCCCATATCTGTACTATGGCTAATCGACAGAAATGCACTAAAACAATTAAATAAAAGGCATTATTGCAAAAGAGAAGACGTAGTCCCTGAGAACTCTCTGTTTTTACAATGTAATGCTGACTGAAGGAATGCGCACACCAGAGATAGTCAGGGAGTGGAGGAAACTATAAGCCAATAAGACTTTAATAGGGTGTCAGGGGCAGGTGCATCACCAATCCACTTAGAGCTTAAAGAGATCACCAGCTATTAGGTAATCCGGCCTGAGATAATAGGATTGACAGCGCCTGCAAAACAGCTCACAGAGGAAGCAAAATACCACAAAAGAGGTGAGGGGTGTGCTTCTGGCTGAGAATGAAAAATGAAAGTTTTGTGGTTACATATGATCACCAAGTGCTTCCTTGTTCAATGAAACCACGCAAACCAGACCAGACAAACATAAAGACACGTGACATGACCGAAGGACTTGTGGGCATCAAAGAAATGAAAAACTGAACAGCAATAAAGCAGTATGCTAAAGGCTCATAATGTTTTACTTTACGTGTAGTTTCCTTTGTATAGCAGCTGCTGCTTTAAAAATTATCTTAAAAGTAAATATTAAACTTTCCCATTTACATTCTAATTACTGTTTTTTTGGCCAAGAAAACCGATTTATCCAGATGATATAGGCAAACTGAGGTGTAAAATGCATGTAAAGTTTTACCAAGCCTTTAGCTTTCTCATTATGATCCTTGGAGCCCTACATGAAAATGTCAATTAACCATTCAGATACCGGAAATTAGACTGCCTTATAAGAGGAACTGCACTCTTAACCAAACTGGTCATTAGTGGGTAGGGTTGCCACCTTTTCTGGAAAAAAATACCAGCCTTCCTAGATATTTATCTTTTTTCCCTATTAATAACATTGGGACAAACCATAATTTTTAAAACACCGGCCCGGGTGGCAACACTTTTTGTGGGGTGTGATATAACTTTGTTACCTCCCACCCACAATGGTTGGTAGACACGTTGGCATCCCAAAACAGCTCCAAATTTTAGAAAAAAACTTGCAGGATCTGGTCATTTTATAAATTAAAGGTACACAAACTTAGTCTTTCTCCCTTTTTTTTATTTGGTCACCAGAATATGTTACTATTGCTTGAGAACAATATACAGCATTATTAGATAAGCAATGTAAATTAAGGGTACAGCCACACAAGGCTGGTTATATATAAATGCAGGCAGAGAAACAGTTGATTAGCATCTGCTCCTTCCTGGTTATCTGCAGGGATAGGCAAGGCATCAGCCTTTGTGCAGATATAAGTAACGGATTTTGGCACAGAAATACAGAACTGCATTTTTGCTCCAAAATAAGCTCCTTGTATCTGCACATAGGCTGACGCTATGCCCTTCAGTACACATACAGGAACGAGTGGATTATCTCTTTATACACAGCTCGAAAAAAGAGTCTCCTATGGCAGCAGCCTAAGAGTTGCACGCTTTTAAGAGGAACTGTATTTATAGGCAGTCACTAGATTTGTGTCAAAAAGGATCAATTTATTATTACCGTATATACTCGAGTATAAGCCGTCCCGAGTATAAGCCGAGGTACCTAATTTTACCTCCAAAAACTGGGAAAGCTTATTGACTCGAGTATAAGCCGAGGGTGAGAAATGCAGCAGCTTCTGGTAAGTTTCAATCAAAAAATTGAAAGTTTCTGCTCCCATTGGAGGTGCCGGCGTCTCGTTTTTGGATGCCGGCGACCATTCTTGGACGCCAGCGAATATTCTTGGAGACTATTCTTGGACGCCGGCGACTATTCTTGGATGCCGGCGACCGTTTTTGCGCTTGACCAGAGTATAAGCCGAGGTAGAGTTTTTCAGCATATTTTGGGGGCTGAAAAACTCGGCTTATACTCAGGAGATGCTTACTGCAGTAGTAACTTAAGCCTTTTGTTTTCTGGCCCCACCCCAATAAAACACTCCTGTGAAAAAAAAAAAAAAAAAAAAGCCAACATGACGGGGAAGGAAGTTTAAATTGAAATTAAAGGTAAAGAGATTAAATTAAAAGAAAAAGTACTCAGAAAAGCACTGAACAATTTTATATTTTGTTAAGATAGCTGGCTATACATGATAGTGATCCACATCTGGACCCGCACCCGACCCTAACCCGATGCATGCCTTCATTTATATGCCCACCCCCTTTGGGCCGGCGAGACCATATCAAAGAGAGGTAAAAGATGCGGGTGGGGTGTGCATAGACTAAAGTTCAGCCCTACCGCAAAGACAGTGTATTCAAGTCTGTCTGAACCTGCCCAGCCCACACATCGCTAATAAGTGACCTTTACGGTCTTCAGACGCCTATAGCCCCTGTAATGGTGGCCTGGGCTACAGCTGATGTACAGTCAGAGGATCCAGAGGATTCGTTATAGCTAATAACAGAAGCCAAGTTGTGTCAAGCTCTCCACACAAAATGTTTCAATTACTGTTGCATTGTTGCAAACAAATTAGTTTACAGATATTGTCCAAAATAGGAACTACAGTGAAACCTCAAATTCAAATCCCCTGATTTGAAGTATTTCCTCATTTAACATTTTGTTGATATCCCACGCCTAATACATTCAATTTTTTCTGGTTCACTGAAAAACATTAAATGGGGTTCAACTTTATAGCAAACAGCATGCCTGCTCAAGTCTAATATACCAAAATTGTAGAAGTAGAAACAGACCAAGAAGTAGAAACAGACCAGGAATCAGAAGTGTTTAAGTCTGCAATCACCCTTTATTGGGTTTTTCTCACTACAAGTTTCGGGAACCAGTCCCTTTTTCACACAACAAATTTTTTCAAAAGTATCCCACCATAACTTTTGATACAACACAACACAAACGCCTCCAAAGTAAATCAAACCTAAAGTGTAGGCAGTTGATAACAAGGATAAACAAGTACAGGTATGGGATCAAAGACACGGAAAGCTGTTATCCAGAAAACTCAGAATTATAGGAAGGCAGTATCCCAAAGACTTCATTTTATATTAAAAAAAATAAATAAACTCTCAGAGCATTGGTTCCCAAACTGCAGGGTTGGCCCAAAAAGAGAGGTGGCAACGAAATCATGACATTTAGGTAGAAGGGATCCTTACCCTGGATGTTTAAAATAAAATTCCTTTTAACTCTACACTAAAATTACACAAGATATTAAAAATGGTCACAGCAGACCACTATTAAATTACCGTATGACATGGTGTTAGCTGAAATCTGTGGAGGATGGGGCAGAGAGATGCACAATTAGGGTTTAATTTGAAGGTTATGGCAATTAGTTTTCATTTTCTTGTAATTTTGTTTATATATTTTGCAATATTTAATTTTATTTTAGTGCAGCTCTCGGGCTTGTTAGCTTAACTGCCATAAGATTGCGGAGGGTCGTTTACTTTTACATAAATTTTTAGCATGTTATAGAATGGGAAATTCCTAGCAACTTTGCAATTGGCCTTCATTATTTTTTTTCCCAAGTTTGAGTTATTTACCTCCCTCTAATCAGGTTTCAAATAGGGGTCTCTAAACCCAGCAGACATAATACAATTGCTCTGTGAGGTGTTTTTCTCATGGTTACATTTCATTCCTTTAAGTTTCTATTCAGGCCTCTCCCATTCATTCTCCCATTCACACCACTACTTGGTTGCTAGGCTAATTTAGACACTTGCAACCACATCATTTCTGAAATGCCAAGCTGGAGAGCTGCTGAACAAATATTACATAATTCAAAAGCCACATATAATAAAAATTAAATGCACCTTGTCTCACAATATAACTCTATAAATCATACTTATTTAAAAGTAAAGTGTCCCTTTAATTACCCTAGCAACCCGGCAGCAGTTTGGAAGTCAGACTGGAATATCAATCAAGAGGCCCTTACATAAGGATCAACAATTAAAAAATAAGAATGACAAAACTGAACCCCCGCAATGGATCTGTTTGGCTATCGAGGTCTGTGAAAATAATAACCAGAAATCTTTTTGAGTTACAGGCTGGGAACAGGAAACAGGAAGGCTAATAATTAAAAAAAAAAACCAACTGGCTAGGTCCTGCTACATCAAACTAAAAGTAAATATAAAATTAGCATGCCCTTTAGGCCCAAATATTTGGTTAGGCCTTTTGCACAGCTGCCCACGTAAATTAATAATGGCCTGACCAAATAGTTGAGCCCAAGAAGTCTGGAGAGCTCTGATCTAAACAGTAAAATGCATGACATTAAATTGCCATATCCACACAATATTTGCCTGCCCTGCCAGCAGCCACACCATGCACTCATCTGGCCGACCTCACCCACTTGTATGTACAAAGCATATATCTTCCCACCTGTGCTTTTCCGTGCGTTTCTACCTTAGCATCCCATGTACAAGCTGTGGCCCCAGAGATTACATGCCAACAGCATCACCATCCCCCTCCCCCCAAAATAAGCCATTCCGAGTGGGCCCCGCTATTGCTATTTGACATAAAGATGAAAGGAAACAAAGGTGTCCTTACACCTTCCCTCGCCCCAACCACTCCCCGCATTTGTCTGTCAATTCCCAGTTATTCCCACTGTGTTGCTGTCTCGCACCCACAACTTCTTGCTTAGCCCCTAGAAATGCTCACCAGTGCCCTACCTAGCAAAAGCAATTTGAGCTCCCGCCGAGAGTCTTTCTTGTCCCTCCTCAGCTGCTTCTCGATCTCCGCGTTGATTCTCTTGGATTCCTTTACCTCCTCGCTCAGGCAGCAGGCCATCGTTGAATCTAGAGTCATCCCTTCCCCCCGGCACCGTGGCCCGCACCGGGGGCCTCTCCCACCCGGGGGGGAGACACTCACTCGCTACCCCGGCCTCTGAGCCCCGTCACAGATCGTCTAGCATTCGTATGTGCTTAAAGAAGGGGGTCGGGTGCACAAATCTCCCCTCCCTGTTTAGCTGTGTCCGGGGATTCCGTTCCTTCAGCCCCCGGAGCCACCACAGCCTAACCCGGCTGCTCGAAAACAAACCTTGACGGGCGGCGCGATTGGCCAATCCGGTTCCGTATGTCACGCGGTAGCCGGCTGGGCGTGACCACTGATAAAGCAAGATTGGTTGCACAGTTCCCGTTGGAGGCCGGGGTGTGACCGCTAGGGATTGTGGGCAGGCGTAGGAAGGGAGCTGTCCTCCTATTGTTACCATGGAGACCGAGGCCTACCGCATCGACCTACCTGGAGCTTCTGAAGGGCCTTCTGCCATTAAAGCAGCCAGTGTATCTCTTCTCCTTTAGTAATATAAATACTTGGTATTGCATTTATAGGGAATATCCATATGCAGAAACGTCATATCATCTCTTTTTAGTTGATTTCAAATGGTGATAGGTTAATTTTGGTTGTGTTTATTAAAAGAAAGTCTAGAACAGAGCTTGAGGGCGAATTCAGAACAATCTCGTGTGTTGGCACAGATGCTAACTTTAGACAATGCTTTTCTTGCATGTGTTGTTGCTGCACTAGTGTTGCCACACAAGAAGTGTACTCTGGGGAAGAATGTGCTTAAATCTACCGTGTATCATGATGTTTCTTATAGGACAAGTTGCCAACTTAATAAGAGTTTGTCATGTATTTGAAGAAAATATACTGTTACCCTGATCTGGTAAAAAAAAAAAAAAGCAATTCTACAGTTTATAAACCAATTTATTTAGCCATGGTTTCAGCCACTCAAGGTGAATTAGGCTATAGGTAGGGTTGACATCTGAAAAGAATTATCCCAGGCCAATAGGGTTGCCACCTGGCCGGTATTTTACCTGCCTGGCCGGTAAAAATGATGGTTGATACCAATGTTATTAATAGTGAAAAAAAGATAAATATATAGGAAGGTCGGTATTTTTTTTTGGAAAAGGTGGCAACCCTACAGGACAAGAATAATGATGGCAGTGGCCACTCAATAAGAGGGCAGACCAGGCAGCAATTAGGAGGGCAGAGTCTAGCATATCGTGGGTACCAGGGGCGATCCTGGCCCCTCTGCCGCCGGAGGCAGCAGCAGTTGCTGCCGCCCCCCTCCCCCATGTGCTCACCTTTTTGCGTATGAGGGGGTCCACGATGGTGGCAGAGAGCCTAACTGTGCTCTCTGAGCTAGAAGAGCCGGATTTCCGGTTTGAAAATCGGAAATTCGGCTCATAAAATACCAGGAGCGACATTTTTGCCGCCCCTGGTACCTAGTGGGGCGCTGCCGCCTGAGGCATCAGCCTTAACTCGCCTCATTGGCGAAGCACCCCTGGTGGGTACACCAGGATTGGAGTGGAATGGGTGTATCACTGGGAATCATGGGGAATTGCAAATTTACTATCAAATGCATTGCCAGTAAACGTGTAATACTGGCCTTCAATGTTTTACTGGCAATGCTGGTGAAATACTAGCTGAGTAACTAACCTACGTGTAGGGCACATAACAGGTTACTGCTGTACAAAATATAGCTGTTTTTATTTTTAAACAGAAAGACAAGCATAGCCAGAGCCATTTATGGATCTACAGAACTATAGAATGAACACTTAAATATAAAATAGGAGATCTGATGCCAATAAGTCGTTAATTTGCTGGATCAACACATGCAAACTTTTAATTTTCGGTTCACTCTTAGTCCTTAAACCTGTTTCTCAGCCAGAGGACCCGGAAGAAAAAAGAGAGTCAGGTTCAAGTACAAAGACCTAGTTTGTGATGTATAGGTTTTAAAAGATTGCCGCCTTTTCTGGTAAATACTGTTCATTTTACCACTGTCATCCCTATCAATAAAATTGGCATCAACGTTTTTTTTTTTGCAAGCAAGGTGAATACCCTAAGGGAAACAGAGACCATCATTCAGCACCCATGTAATGAGCATCCATGGAATGCAAAATGCTTAATGTTATGATTATAAAATGGACCTATGGTTCAAGCACCAACCAAATAATCATGGAAATACGTTTGTGCAGTTGGTCAGGTAGATTTCTGCATACAAAAGAGAAGATTTAAAACCAGGGACTGTCCATGAAATTATTTAATCCATTTTTAATTTTTTGATAACTATTGTTTAGTCAACCGCCATCGGTGTGGACTGCTGATAATTCCTTTTTGAAGTCCAGGAAGTTAGGGAAAGTGGACAGTTATGTGTATTTTGTAGGGAAAGTTTTCAGCTATCTTGGATGGAAATTGACTCCGAAGATCCCGCATTTGACTGTTTTTTTTATTTTATTTGTCATCTAGACAGGGGACTTTTCATCTAATCCAAAGGGTTTTAATATTAGGGTTGCCTCCTGGATGGTATTTTATTTTCCAAGCCATTTTAAATTACACTTGATGCTAATATTATTTTAGGGATGAAATATTATAAATATAGGAAGGCCAGAATTGTTTCCCAATAAAAAGCAGTTGAGGGTCTGATGCAAAAATGTTTTCTGGTAATTATTGTGTAATAACTGTAAATCATCTGTTTCTTTATTTTACTTTCAATAGCAAATACATAAATAAATACCTTTAAAACCATTCGAAAGTTTTTCATTAATGTATATTGGTTGCTTGCTTATAATTAAATTTTCTTTCATTATGTCAGAAATATTTGAATAGATATCCCCTTCAACCATTGCCACATATCATAATATTTACTATCTGTAGATAAAGGTTTTCCTTGCCATAAATATTGCAATCTATATCTCTCCCAACATTAGAATTGCTAAACTGGCTATTAAATCCAGTTAAGTGTTTCTGCTCCTTTCCCCTGCCCCTAGGCAAAAAGCAGAGCAGGGGGACTTCAGGAAGTGATAATCCCAGAGGCTTATGACAACAGCAGACACATGGACACCATGTGTCAGATGTTGACCTCACTTCCTGAACTTTCCCAGCACTGTCCTCATTCCATTTTGGACCTCATGACCTCCATTAGATTGCCTGACAAAAAAGTTAAAGGACACATACAAGCACCTCTACAGCCTCACTGTAGTCCCCTCCCCAGGGGGGCTTCACGATCCAAAAAGCTGATTGGGGGGCTGATGTAGGGACAGCCTGGAAAGTATACATATCAGAACACTTGGAAACTAATACACTAATTAAAATTAGTCACTTGCCCTGAAACAGGTAACTGGGGAGGCAAAACTGGAACTAACTGCAGAGCAAATTCAGGAACCGGCAGTTGGCGGTTGAATCAACAACAGGCATCTGGAGAGCCAACTCAAGAATAGGCAGCTGGGATATGAGGGGTCAATACAAATTTGAGAGCATTTGCCATGTTTTTGGCAAGTGTTTTTAATGCAGCCCCACCCCCAGAATTCCAGCATCATTGTGTCACAAGGGGGTGTTGCACTTTATGCAATTAACACAGTTGTTCTAGGACTTTGCTATAAAAATTTTCAAGGTCTGATTAGTGTCATTTCTGGCAATAGTGACACGTGTTCCCAATTTTTTAGATGCAGGTGTGTATGATAAAAACCCTCGAGCACCAGGTCAGAAGGTGCCGGCATCAATCGGGCTAGTAGCACTCCATATGGAATGGGAAGCAAGAAGGACTGAGTGGTGCTGAGCGCAACTATATGTAAGTGTATCACTGCATTTTGCAAGCACCATTAATGTACAGGGTTTTACTCATGACTGACTGGGAAAAATTGGGGGAGGGAAGCTGGGCTTGCAGTCCTACATGACCCTTGTGGCCACAGGTTATGGCAGATCAGTAACAAAGCTAAATACATAAAGTTACCTGTCACTCCTCAATCACTTAATTTGTGCATCTGCGCTTCTGAGTTGCTTTTATATATCCGCCCCGCCGATGATGTCACAAAAGGGGCGGGTGAGCAGGCACAGCGTCTATAATAGATGAACCCGGAAGTCAAAAGCCGGCATTTGACGGTGGCAGGCAGGGAGAGCAGGAGAAGAGCTCAACCCACCCGTTAAGAAATGTGCAAGGGCGGGCCGAATCCGCCTGACCTGCGGGTAAACCCGCAGGTCCCGTGGGTATCGGGCCAGCCCACACATCACTAATAGGAAGCATGGCTTGTTTCACCTGTTGCCAATTGACTGATCTGCAAGTTAGGGAGCGAAGAAGGTATGACTACGTTAGGGAGCGGGAGAAGGTATGACTACGTGCTTCCACCCTCACCGCACTTCACCGATAGCGCTGACTAAGGCATTCAGTGCGATATTCTAGTGGTGAGCTACAGTTGTGCTGTGATTGCGCCTCAGAAGGCATCAGTACTTTTCCTATGCTGCTTCTTCATTGTCCAGAAGAAATACCACACCTGGACAATTCTCATATTTTATTTAAATATCAATACATATGCAGATCTCTTCTAGGTCCTCATCTTTATTCTACTAAGTAGATGTCTTTGTCATATTTCTTGGCTGCTGAATCCTTGTTTTTAATAACTGAAGTTGGCATAAGCTACTTGGATCAGTTATGAAATATGTCTTTGCCATAAACGCTAAAGTTGTCTGTCACAGACAGGAAAAAACACACACGTCCATAGAGTTCAACCTTTTGGTCTAAATGAAAGTTGCCTGCCTAGCGGATCCAGAGAAAGGCGAGAACCACACCTGAAGCATTCCAATTTGCCTCAGAGGGAAATTCCCTGTATTTTCTCACTTGCTTAAAACTCAACTCCTTCTTGAAGGTACAGTATATAATGTAGATACATTAGATACCTTCAAGAAAAGTGAGAATTCCAGATTTGCACTATGGGATATTAACACTAAGAACTGGGGCCTCTCTAATCTGGTAAACCCTGGGCCCATGCTCATGTGTTAACCCTATTATAAGTTTAACTTAAACTTATAAACTGTATAACTCTGAAATTGGTTAGGGTGATCACAGGAGAATCTGTGAAAAGCAAGAAATTAGTCACACTGTATCCCTCAGAGGACTAAGGCAACTGGAGAACGTGAAATGGCCCCTGATTCAACCCATCTGGGAGGAAGGAGCGTCATAAAGCATTGTGCACCCAATAAATAGGAAACAAATGTAATATAGGAGAAGGAGAATAAGCTATATAGAAATCACCCAAGTAGATTGTGTTAAAACCTGGCTTTAGGCTGGTGGCTGCAAAGGGTTAAGGTGATAACGTCAGTTTAGGTGACCCAGCTTTAACTTTGTTCCATAAAGGGGTTATCTTATTTTGCAACTTTGGGCCAGATTCAATTCAGCGAGAAAAATGTTTATCATCATCATGGACGAGATTCAATTTGAAATGCAATTAAATTTAGAAAAACTCCCTTGAAGTCTATGGGAAAAAACTGGAAGTTGAAGAAAAGTTTTTCTCCTCAAATTGAATCCCGTCCATGACTTTTCGTGTGATAAACCAGGAGAATTCTGGTTTCTGAATTCAATCGGGCTCTTTGCTTGTAAGGAAGGATCGCCTGCCAAAACGTTGAGTCCCAGCTTCAGGAAGTGGTCACAACACCTCTTGGCCAATAACTAGGATATGTAAATTACAACTAACTACACGGGCATCTGCCCAGCAGCTAGGGAGATCAGGAAGTGTAGGGATTTAAAGCCATAGGGGCACATTAACTCTGTGGGTCCCTACAGCCAAATTTTCTGAGATTATAACAGCGTGGAGTTGAATTCCTGCTGAAGCAATATTTTAAATTTACCTCATCAGTAACATGGGATGTCTCCCCCTTTATCAGCGTTCCCGATATTTAGCTCTCGAATATACTTCCCTGCAATGCGATTGTTGGAGTCAGATCCAGGGATGTAAAAGAAGGCTCTGGCCTAGTCAGGTACGCAGTTAATGGGCGCATCCCCCCCCCAATTGAAGATGAAGCTTACTCTTTATTGCATCTCCTGTGTTGCCATATATTTACAAGGCCACTTTAAGAAGCTGCCAGTGTAGTATTCCGGGTACCTTGTTGTATAGATAGCTACCGTTAACTTAAAAATGAGGAGCTGGCTCAAGGTGTGGACATCTTGGTTGGCTCGGGCATGCCCCCCCCCCAAAAATGTATCTTTAATGTACTGGCATAAATGTGCAGTGATATTTGGCAATTGCAGATGTTTCTAGTCTAGTCTATCCAATCAGTACTGTCCAACTGTGGTTCTGAGGGCCAGAATTTTTCTGGCCTACATGGTAGAGGCCCATAATGAGAGCCAGTATTGACCACTCCCTGTGTTTTTAAACCACACCCACTGTAAACAATGCCTATGTTATCACTATAACTTTTAAGACCATATTCACATTAATGGTGGTAGCACACCTAAACACAAAACGGTTGGTGCTCACTGCAGGGATACCATTCATCAATCATAAGTGAAAAAAGTTTATCAAGTCATGATAAAACATACCCTTAAATACCTTCTCCTCCTCTGTGGATAACACAGCAACCACAGAACATAATTAAACACCTGAGAGACCACCTTAAACTATCACAAAAATAAATGTAATATTAGTTTCAGCATACCGAAATAAGAAACTTTCTAAATACAATCAATTAAAAATTCTGTGTCGTTTCTGAAATAATCAAGTTTATCATCACTATTCTTCTCTCAGCATCTGTTTCTCCTCATTATGTCTTCATTCAGGAGTTGGGTGTCAGATGAATGATCCAATATATCGTATTGGGGGATTCTTTTGCCTAGAAGATGTATTTGAGCTCACTATATTAAAATCACCAGACATTACGCCTCTCTACATGCAGGATTTGTGCAAAAGGCAGTTATTTTGTCAGATTTTGTTTGTACTGGAATCAGTTATTTGAATGAGCTCTAACACATCTGCTAGGAAAGGAAGCCCTTCCCTATAAGATATATTGGATCATTCATCTAACACCCAACTGCTGCATGAAGACAGAATTAAGAGAAACAGATGCTGAGAGAGAAATAGTGAATATAAACTTGATTATTTCAGAAACAATGCAGAGTTTTGAATTGATTGTATTTAGAAAGGTTCTTACTTCAGTACAGTGGCATAACTAGATGTTGCTGGGCCCCACAGCAAATTAATTTTAGGGCCCCCAACATATCCAGTGTTTGTCCTGTTTTACCAATATATGTTCAAATTGCTCATCAATGAGAGCCTCATGGGGCCCCCTGTACCTCCTGGGCCCCCCTGCAGCCGCAGGGTCTGCTTCCTCTGTAGTTACGCCCCTGCTTCAGTATGAGGAAGCTTATATTAAATTTTATATTTTTGCGATAGTTCCCCTTTAACTATTTCTTAATGCTAACAAACCCCCGCCAAGCTCACATCCCACATGCAGTGTAGGGCAGGTAAAGAATATGACACACACAGGCAGCATAAGGCAGGTAAAGAATATGACACACAGGCAGCATAGGTCAGGCAGATTATGGCACACACAGACAGAGTAGGGTACACACAGGTAGTGTAGGGCAGGCAGAGTATGGCTCAGACAGGCAACGTAGGGCAGGCAGAGTATGACACACACAGGCATACAGAGCATTTTTGGGTCAGTGACCCTCATTTGAAAGCTGGAAAGAGTCAGAAGAAGAAGGCAAATAATTAAAAAAACTATAAAAAAAAATTAACAATAAACACCAATTGACTTGTTCCTTAGAATTGGCCATTCTATAATATACTAAAAGTTAACTTAAAAGTGAACCACCCCTTTCAGTGAAACATTCCTCATACATATTCAAAGAAGAAGCATAGGTGGATCTGTCCAAGCAGGCAGCTGAGGCCAGGTGAGGCTGAATATTGTGCAAACTGATGGAGCGTATATCTGTTTTTATAAGCATTGTACAGCTGCAAAAAAGGGGGAGAGCTAAACGATAGGGAATATATGTAGTTATAGTCACTATGGCTTTAAAAAAAAATTCTGGTGCTCATAAAGTGGCGAGAATGTTTTGACATGCCTATTTTTTGGCCACACCCCTAAATACCATGTACATTTTACAACATTTCGTAGGTTATGGAAACTTTGAACACATTTCTGGGGATTTTAGGGCCATGTTTTATGTGTTATTACAGTTTATCTTATTATGGTGAATTGCCCTTTAAGCTGCCGCTTTCAGTTCTCCTAAGAGACTGTCTTATCTTAAATTGTTACAATTGTATCTTTGCTTATCTTAAACAGTTACAATTGTTTCTATGTGCAGGTGATGAGTATTCTGGCCTCTGCCTCTTGTTTAATTACATTTTAGAAAATCTGCTAATACCTTGTCTTTGTGGATTTGTGAGTATAATCATGTGGATCCTTTTGTTGTTAATAAACTCTGTTTTATTTG
The DNA here is from genome assembly GCF_017654675.1 of Xenopus laevis. Lineage (NCBI taxonomy): Eukaryota > Metazoa > Chordata > Amphibia > Anura > Pipidae > Xenopus > Xenopus laevis. Next base: position 123,653,031 of record NC_054371.1, on the reverse strand, counting down.
TTGCTGCAAGAACCTCCTGTCATCCTTATTACTTTACTTTTAAGCACAGTAGCCTGTAGCCTGTAGGTTCAATTAGACCTTTCCTTCATTACTTCCACATAGCTAAGGCCCTGCCTTGCTTGTTAGAGTCAATTATAACCCATGCTTTATTGTATTAGCTGGACAAGGCCTATTTTTGCTTCAGAAATCGCTTTAGCTGCAGGTGTCTGGTAGTGGGCTGTGGGGTATATTTTTTAAAGCTTTTTTTTTCATAGGCATCAGATGGCTGTTCCCTTAAAGCTACTGCCCTAAACACAGGTCCTATATAAATATAGCCCTGGTGGTCGGCCTAAATATGGTGTCTGGCCACACTTTCAATCTGCTCAGGTCATACTCCATTCTGCCTTAAAGGACCAGTAACACCAAAGAATTAAAGTATTTTAAATTTTTTAAATATAATGCACTGTTTCCCTGAACAATAACCTGATGTGTAGCCATGGGGACAGCCATTCAAAGCACAGGTTATATAGTAGATAACAGATTAACCTTGTAGAATTCCATTATATGCTATTAGCAAGCTTATCTGTTATCTGCTAAGAAACCTGTGTCCTTTCTCTCTTTTTAGCTTGGATGTCTGTCACTATGGCTACACAATATCCTATTTACATAAACTATGGTTGTCTTTCTAAAGCAAACACATAACTTTTACCCATGTATTGTAACTGTACATTATATTCTAATTACTTTAAATACTTCTATTTTTTTGGTTTTACTGTTCCTTTAACATGCTTGACCCACCCAAACCCTACACTTTATTGCGTTCTGACACTTTGTGGTTTCATGGTTTCGGACCATTCCCTTGCATATTATTACATAGGTAATTTGGGTAGAAACACACTGTATATACTGTACATCATGTTCATTCCTTCACTGTATCTCACAGTATCACTCACCTGCATGTTGTCAAGGTTTTTTTTTATCATAGTGATAATGGGACTTTAAGACTGGGTTGTCCAACTGAAGGTATGCAGGTTGGATGTAACCCTCCAACTGATTTTAAAGGCTTTCAGGTTGCTTAAGAGCCATACTGACTTTGAATAATATATCTGTTTTATCTGCCCCCATATAAGTAGCACCTGTACCTGTATAGTGAATAATTATTAATGTATACAATGATGTTAAAGTTTTATTACAGCCTGCCAGTAAATGTTGCCTTTAATCTTTTAGGATTGCTGGAGTTTTAGCATTTGCTTGATGTGGGTTATATGGTGCGGATATTTTTTATAGGTATATACAAGCAAATATATCTCTAGCAGTTGATACCAATTTGAACAGACTTTTTGGCATTAAAGTAGAACTGTCACAGGTGTATGAACGTAACCATGCAATAAAGAGTTAATTAAAAGGGTAATCATTTACTGGTATTCCAAAGAGGTGCAATTTAGTGCTCAGCCCTTCTGTCCCTATTTATAGTAAATGAGTCCTATGTTGTGTAGCTTTGGAAAACTAGCATTACTTCTAAATTGTCAGTAGATGGTGATCTAGCTCCATATTCTTTGTGCATGGAATAAACATTTCTAAACTAACCAAGAAGAAGAGATAGTCAAATCTGAATTGCTTATAACAGCATATTTATATGTCCAGCAAGGTTATAAGGCAGTGCTGTCCAACTTCTGTGGTGGATACGTGGTGGAGGGCCAATAATGGAAGCCAATGTTGACAGTGTCAGACTAGGACACCAGGGGCCCACCCGAAAACCTTAGACCAGGGTCCCACCATAAAACCTTAGACCAGGGGCCCACTCTCAGTTCTAATATTCTTCATCTCCTCAATAAACCTCTATTCTTCTAGTCTGTTTTCTTTATACTATAATCAATTATTCCATCTATTTAGCCTCTTTGTTCTCATAGAAATAGGAAATGGCCATGAAATAGGCCAAAAGTATAACAGCATGAGGGCCCACTGACACCTGGGCCCACCGGGAGTTTTCCTGGTATCCTGGTGGGCCAGTCCGACATTGAATGTTGACCACTCCCTGGTTTTAAACCACGCCCATTTTAAACTACACCCATATTACCACAAGAACTTTTAAGACCGTGTCCACATTAATGGCAGTAGCCAGGGTCGGACTGGGCCGATGGAACACCCGGGGAAAAACCCAGGGTCCCCAGACCCGCTCCCCAATCAGGCGAAACTAAAAAAAATATGTGTGGTGCAGTGCACAGGATTTCTAGCATGCATGCAGGATTTCGATGTTTGCGCATGCGTGTGGCGGCCCGTCGTTCCTGCATGTGCGCATCACACTGGTTTTGCACGGCATGACAGCTTTTGTGCATGCACGCGGGGCCCCCAAGGTTTGAAACCCAGTGGGCCTCAAATGCAAGAGACGGGAGCCCACCGGGTTTTTTCCCGGTGTCCTGCCGGCTCAGTCCGACCCCGTCACTTATCACTCATACGTGTGACACAATTTAAATCATGTTGAAATATATCCTTAAATCCATATGTGTCCTCCTCCCCTGTGGAAAGTACAGCACCCCAGCACATGATTAAACACCTTAGGGGTCCCTAACAATAACCAAGCTCATGTCCCCCGGGTAATGTAATACAGGCAGAGTAGGGCACACACAGGGAGCATAGGGCAGGCAGAGTTTGGTGTGAACAATGCAGGGGGGGATAACAGGAGTGAACAATGCAGGTGCTTAGGCTCTGGACACAAATGCAGTTTTTAAAAAAACTGACCTCTGCGAAAATACACTATTGGAAGTTACCAATGACTAAGCTTAAATCACTAAACGTATTTACATGGCGGTCTACTTTTTTAAAAACCGATTCGTGTACCGTGCCGAAAACAAGGCGGTTCTCTACATGTGTGTCCGGGGCCTTTTAGACTGAATTTGAGGTGTAAACAATGCAGGGGTCAGTTAATCTCAGTACTGGTACCTTTTAAAGCTTACACAAGTTAAGCAGTCAGAACTGCCAGACTTTCATGGTGGGGGGGGCACACTAGTGTGGGTCGCGGGCTGCCAGTTGGACAGCACTGTTATAAGGTATATCATTTTACTTACATAATCCAGTTTCTTAAGTACAGAGTCACTAGTAACTCCAAGTAATTACTATTGAAACTTTCACATTTAGATCAATTTACAGATATATAAATATTTGTTTTCGTATCATTCTTTTGGGGAATAAGGCATATAGCCTTCTATTGTAAGTTCTACTTTAGCAATATTAATGTAAATGTAAATTCTGGCATTTATTGACCTTTTGTGGATGCCTGAGAATGCCTTTTTACCATGTTTACTGGGTCTTTTCTGAGTTCCATTTTTGCCCGTGGGTGGAGAGATAAAGGCACAACACATGTAAATTTCAAACCCTGCCCCCCTTGGCACATACACATATTTTCTTATAATTGCCTACAGATGGCTCCTAAAGCATGTAACCCTTGGTCTAATATTTTTTTTAAAGAATGGACTACCTAATATCCCTTACAATTTGGAACAGGCTTCTGTTAAGTGAGACAACAGAATGATGTGACATAATTACATCTGTTCTATAAGGCATCATCAGTAATGGATGACAGAAGCTTTTTTAACTGTGCTCAATTACCATAGTTTAGGGAAATGGAAACAAGGAATTGGAGTGTTATGCACACTGGCAATTTAATGATAATTAGGCAGTAAAGAGTAACAAAGAGGCTACAACAACAATATACAATTTATTCAAAGTAATGTTTCACAGAATATCCCACCACAAAAATGAGAGGGATAGCTCAGCTAGGGCTAATACTAGGTGGCATAATAGAAAGTAAGCGCCTTATGGGTTCCTTATGAACTGTAGCCCTTGTTCTATATTGTAACTTCTACTATGCTGCTTATTGCACATGGTAGTATGAAAAAGTTTGGGAACCTCTCTTAATTCTTTGGAGTTTTGTTTATCATTAGTTGAGTAGCAACTTCCTTTTAATATATAACATGCCTTATGGAAATAGTAGTATTTCAGCAGTGATATACAGTTTATTGGATTAACAGAAATATGCAATATGCCTCATAACAAAATTAGACGGGTGCAGAAATGTGGGCAGCCCAACATAGATATTACATCAATACTTAGTTGAGCCTCCTTTTCCAAAAGTAACCGCCTCTAGGCGCCTCCTATAGCCTTGATGAGTGTCTGGATTCTGGATGGCGGTATTTTTGACCATTCGTCCATACAAAATCTCTCCAGTTCAGTTAAATTTGATGGCTGCTGAGCATGGACAGCCTGCTTCAAATCATCCCATAGATTTTCGATGATATTCAAGTCGGGGGGACTGTGACAACCATTCCAGAATATTGTTCTTCTCCCTCTGCATAAATGTCTTGTTGGAATATCCAACCCCTGCCTAACTTCAACTTTGTGACTGATACTTAAACATTATCCTGAAGAATTTGTTGATATTGGGTTGAATTCATCTGACCCTCGACTTTAACAAGGGCCCCAGTCCCTGAACTAGCCCCACAGCATGATGGAATCTCCACCAAATTTAACCGTAGGGCAGCAGGTGTTTTTCTTGGAATGCGGTGTTCTTCTTCCGCCATGCAAAACACTTTTTGTTATGACCAAATAACTAAAATGTTCCAAAATTATTTGTTTGTGGAGTGAGTGCAGAAAAGGCTTCTTTCTTATCACACTGCCATACAGATGTTCTTCGTGCAAATTGTGCTGAATTGTAGAACGATGTACAGATACACCATATGCAGCAAGATGTTCTTGCAGGTCTTTGGAGGTGATCTTTGGGTTGTCTGTAACTATTCTCACAATCCTCTGCATATGCCGCTCCAGTATTTTTCTTGGCCTGCCAGACCTGGGTTTTACAGCAACTGTGCCTGTGGCCTTCCATTTCCTGATTACATTCCTTACAGTTGAAACTGACAGTTTAAACCTCTGAGATAGTTTTTTTGTAGCCTTCCCCTAAACCATGATACTGAACAATCTTTGTTTTCAGATCTTTTGAGAGATGCTTTGAGGATCCCATGCTGTCACTCTTCAGAGGAGAGTCAAACAGAAGCACAACTTGCAATTGGCCACCTTAAATATCTTGTCTTATGATTGGACACACCTGCCTATGAAGTTCAAGGCTTAAGTAGCTAATCCAACCAATTTGGTGTTGCTAGTAATCAGTATTGAGCAGTTATATGCATTCAAATTAGCAAAATTACAAGGGTACCCAAATTTCTGCACAGCCAGTTTTTCACATTTGATTTAATTTCATACAACTGAATACTGCTTCACTAAAAATCTCTGTTCAGAAAACACCCAGATGTTCCTGGGAAATGAAAGACATACCACTGTTATCTTATTTGTTGAAAGTGGAATAAATTATTATGCGGGCTGAGAGGTGTTACCAAACTTTTTCATCTGACTGTATTCATATCTATAACTCCATACAATTCACAGGTTCCTGCTAGACTAAAACATAGTCTGAATTATTATTTATATGGGATAATTTCTTGATGCACTTTAATACTTAAAAGACATAAGAAAGCAATTATTACTGAAGCAAAGCATAGGGAACCACTGCAGCTAAAACAAACTTATGCCTAGTAGCCAAGGCACATGACAATGTTATACCTGTAAATACCATTACAAAGAAAATATTCTGTATTCAGCAAGTGGACACTTTGAGAAGGCAACATAACAATAACTGTTTTAACTCAGTTGACAACAATTTTTAAAAAATGGACACCATATATAAGATCTTTTCCAATCCAGAGGTGAAAGAAAACATGAATTTGTCTCTTCCTAGCATTCACTATATCCATTTACCATATCCACTTAAAGTTATTCTTTATTACCTTAAGCAACAGAAGCAAGTAACCCACCCCCTTGTATGGTTTATTACAAGTTATGAATCAGAGTTCCTCCCAAACAAAAGAGCTGCATTATTTATAACTCTCAAATTCTTGGACCCTGGGTTCAAGGAGGAAGTTATTTAGTAAACTGGTAATGGTATGGAACACTACCAGCAGTGTCTTGTCCCATACAAATTGAAATACTTATAGTGGACTGTAATATTACGCAAAAATTATTCACAATTTGTTTGCAAAGCAAATAAATATTCGCAAACTGAATAAATGTTTGCAAAGTGAACAATTTTGCCTTTGTGAACACTATGCCCCTCGCATGACAGTAGGATAGTGATTGCGACTTTTATAGTTTGCCATATTGTGCAGTGTATGTAATAAAACTTCTTAATGAAAAAGCTGTTATGTTTGCTCCAAAAGTTTACACCACCTTCAAGCAGGTCTTAAAAGTTTGCAATTTACAAACACTCTTGGTGGACCTGCCCTATATTAGAACATTTCTGGAATAATATAGTTTGGATGGCCTCCCAAATTTAAAATTCTTAACACTAGGCCCAGAATATGCCTTACTGAATCATCCAGGCATAGCCAATCTGCAAACATTTTATCACAATTATGGGCAGCGGCCCACTGGGTCATTGCACTGAACTGGATTTCTCCAACATTATTACTGAGACAGTTTATTTTCAGAGTTAATTATATTCAAGTGATGCACTTTCTTACCGCAATAATAGAGAATAAAAGGGAGAACCATACAACAGTTTGGCAACCATGGGAGGATTTTAAAAAATCATCCGTTTTTCCACTACAAGTTGCCTAAACCAATGTACAGGTCCCAGGCTTATACTGACCCATAGCTTCTGAACGAAAAATGTTTGATCTCCCCATTTAACACCTAGCAATGAGCACTATATGTGTATTAAGGAAATAATCACATGCATGAGCACATTAGTTATTGAAGGTAATCTTTATTTTTATTATGCTTTTGTTTTTTTTATTTTCTTTTTTCATTTTCATTTTTGTTTCTATTTTTTGTTCTTTTTTAATGCAACTTTTTTTCAAAACAAAAAACTGAGATAACATTGGCAGCATTGTACTTATATGCTTTTATTGTTTTGAAATGTTTGTTATAAACAAAAGTGAAAATAAATAAAGAGATTTAAAAGGTTCGCAATGCGCAATAAAAGCCTAATGAAGAATTTTACATTGCAACACACAATTTTTTATTCCATAAAAAAAAAATATAAATATACAGAAGTCTAACATATCGGGCAGAAAATTAGTCCTGCTGAGATTTTTATTCAGCAGTCAACCATAATATTCTAACTTGTGCTCTGATTCTTATAATCTTAATTGTTCATTTATCTAAATATGTGCAGAAGTGATCATCCTGACATTCGTTCATCTCTTTATTGGCAAGCTGTAAAATAAATGTCAATTAAAATAAATAAATATGGTTGCTGTGATAAGCTATTTTGATTTCTTATGTGTTAGCCCCTATCTTGAGTAAGCTTGTGGGCTGGCCTCCATGAAAAGGGTTGTAACAACGTTCCCTCGAATTGCTGTCTGGCCTTTTGTTCAAAAACAAACTTTTGTGCACATTTATTTTTTAAAAAACTGCTAAGTGTTAAATTATGTGATTTTGTTTTATTTTGAGCTTGATGCTGTAGAGGTTGAATCCTTATTTTAGCACAAAATAAGAAACAGAAAACAATCTGCTTTCCTACCCACTAAATACTGTGTAAAGCTATAGTAAAAGCGGCACCATTACTCTAACTATGAGCTTTGCCCTAATACTTACTCCGGATGAGACTTGTAGTTCTCAGGGGGTGAGCCCTTGCAACAGTGTGGAGACAGGGTGTAATACAACTGTAGCTTTAGGAAGGTCTTGGATGGCTTTTTACCAAGTGAGGGAATACATGGTTATGGAAGATAGCTCATAGTACAGGTTGATCCAGGGACAGTATTAATTTTTTCTGGAGAGGCTTCAAGTGGATTTTTTTGCCTTCCTCTGGATCAACTAGCAGTCAGGCAGGTTATATAAAGGCTTAAAAGGTTGAACTTGCTGGACATGTCTTTTTTCAACCCAACTTACTGTTACTTATAACTGTATGCAATGCACAATAATTGGGTTCCAGTGCAACTTAACCATAGAACGGATTTATTAAAGACCGTAACCCACCTGGATCCTTTGTGAAAGATTTGGTGGAATACCGAATCCAAATCCTAATGTAAATATGTAACGTAGGGAGAAAGGGGGGAAAGAGAAGAATTCACGCAGGGTGTGGTTGATCATTTTTTTTACTTCCTTGTTTGTGTGACAAAAAAAAAAATCAAGATTTTTTTGGATTTGAATTCGGTTCAACCAGGCACTTGGATTCGGCCAAATCCGAATCGCGGATTTGTTGCATCCCTAGAGAATAGCAAATGTACAGAGCACAATCATGGAATAGTAGTCAGTGTATACTTTACTATACCATAAAGACTATTGCTAGCACATTTTCTCTGTAGAACTTGACAGAGGGGTTATGCAATCCAACCAGAGTTTCTCCCTTTTCCTCTGGGGACACCTAATAGTGGAATCCAAGTGCTAAGCTATGTAGTCCCTAATACCTGTTTCTGGTTCCCTGACTAGCCAACAATGCCCTTGGGATCTAATCCCTTCTAATACTCCTCGGTGGAACCAAGAGCTGCTTATATAAGTATCCCTTCTCTAGCTTTCTCTCCTAGAGGGACTGGTGACAGGATCTAGCTACCCCTCCCCTTACTAGTCCTGCACTAATAATGGCTCCACAGGAGATTCCAATTCACTTACAACAGTCTCTGGCAAAGACCTGACAAAAAGCCCTGAGACTACATGGTACATTCATTAGTATTACACAGTGCCACCTAGCAGCCAAACTTGGGATAGCTAAGGGTCACAACAAAAGTTTTTGAGTCTTTTGGGCAGTGAAGTTCCAACTTACAGCGAGTCCTTATCAAGGGCTCTCCCAGGCCCGTAGGAAATTCCCCTTTACCTATATTTGAATAGCTAAGGGTCATGTTGTGACCCAGGAAGGGAAGAACTATTCCCTACGTTAGACTAAGGGCCCCTGTAGTGGCCAAACATTTTGATTTTAAAGGGGTAATCCACCTTAAAGTTAACTTTAAGTGTGTTATAGAATGGCTAGTTCTAAGCAACTTTTTTTTAATAGGCCTTCATTGGTTTTTTTTTTTTATAATTTTTTTAAATATTTGTCTTCGTCTCTGTCTTGTTATTACTCATGTTCCTATTCAGGCCCTCTACTTTTCAAGCATTATTCAAATTAATGCATGGTTGCTAGGGTAAATTTGACTCTAGCAACAAGAGTGCTGAAATTACAAACTGGAAAGCTGCTGAAAAAGCTAAATAACTTAAAAACCACAAATAATAAAAAATGAAAAACAATGCAAATTGTCTCAGAATATCACTCTCTACATGTTAAAAGTTAATTTAAAGGTGAACAAGCCTCAAATTACACTGTTTTTATGATCCCACCAATCTATAATGCATAATTTCTTGATTTTACATTGTTCCAGATTTTACACAGTAATTTTCTAGTCTCTAGTTTTTCTAGTTAAAAAAAGTGTTTGTTTCAAGTTTTGTGGTGTTGTTTTTTTACCCCAGAGTTGGAATGTTGGATGTGGTCATGTACAAATAATGAGTGGCATATACAGACACAAATCATGGGTAACAGCAGTTGTTTGTGAAACTATCAGTAACCTTTATTCTTGTAGCTGTACACAGCAAAGGTTAAACAGAGTCAATATAGTTCATTACTAAAGGCATAAAGATAACAGTTGACTGAGAGGGCAGAATGCAAGAGATATTGGCCTTGCCTCTACAGATGTTTTTTTTTTCCTGCTGGCAGTAATTCTGAAAAGCATTGCCCATTCATACCTCTACCTTGTTATTGTTAACAGGACATTTTTTGAAAGTGGCAGCTTTGTGTTAGATGTATTCAAGTGGTTTCAGGTATCTGTACCAGTGCTGGATGTTTTAGGGTCCTTCTCTGAGCCTGTGTCCTGTCTTCCCTTAGTAATTCTGTTCTTTGCAGCTTGTTACTGGACCTTGTTCTGCAGTTTGTTTCAACATCCAGTCAGTCAGTATCTTGCTCTGCATTGTTATTTCCATTAAACTGCTGGTTATTTAGCAAAGTGATTGGGGTGCAAAAGAAAAACAAGTAAAAGTCAGCTCTTTATAGCAGGTACTATTATGAAAAAGGGATGTAATATGAAAGAGAAATGACAAGCATTAATTGGCAGAATAAAATCACATAGAAATATTTTTAAAAGAAAAATACTAGGATAATAGTATTGGTATATCTGGTTGGTTTCTTGCACAAGAAAACAGATACAGTCTCAACTTTTTTGTGTGCTTTGAGGTTTGGTTGACTCTCATCTCTCAAAGAAATGGAACCTTGGTCCATATAGAATAGCATTATAATATTGACTGAATGAGTCCAAGGTGACGAGAGGAATTCAGCACTATTAGTTCGAAACTAGTTCAAGTTTTGTTTTCTAACTTAAGAGTCAAATGAATTAGTTGAAATAGCAGGAGAGCACTCATAGAAGCAGATACTGCTAAAACATTTTATTATTGACTGAAATAAATTAGGCCCAAGTCCCATTTACAGTGAGACCGTTGTTTCCATTAGATCACTGGTCCCCAGCCTTTTTAACCTGTGAACCGCAATCAGTTATAAAAAGTTGGGGAGCAACACAAACATAAAAAGTCCCTAGGGGTGACAAATAAGGGCTGTGATTGGTTATTTGGTAGCCCCTATGTGGCCTGGCAGTCTAAATTAGGCCACTAGGATCAACAGCCAAGGTGTTGGTGAGCAACATGTTACTCACGAGCCACTGGTAAGGTATCTCTGCTGTAGATCATTTGTACATTTATATGTACTCAGCGGCATTCCAGACAGAGGTGTAAGTACACAGGAACAGACCCTGCGACTGCAGGGGGGCCCAGTTATAGGGGCCCCATTCATATACAATTTCAATAATTATTTATAAAACAGGTCAACCTCTAGATAACCAGATTAGATTCTGTACGTTTTGGGTGCCCCTTCAATGAATGTTTCGTGGGGCTCAGTAACATCTAGATGCACCACTGGTGTAAACTAACAGAGTAACCCCCATATGTAATACAAGGCACTAAGTTTGCCCAGGAGCAGTATCTAGGGTTGCCACCCGGCCGGTATTTTACCGGCCTAGCCAGTAAAATACCTGCCAAGGCCGGGGCCGGTATTACAAATTTACTGGCAATGTAGCTGCCGGTAAATTTGTAATACCATTAAAAGGAGCCCTCGGCCTGCCCCCAATTGCCCCCAATCCCCTGGAACTTACCTTTTCTTTTACTTCTTGTAGCGACGGTGGCGCGGCCCGCCCCTTTTGACGGCACGAACCGCCCCTTTGTGACCGGTAATAGGTAGCCGGTAATACATTTTAAAAAAGGTGGCAACCCTAGCAGTATCCCACCAGCCAATAAGATGTTTGCATTTAAACCAGTAAATTCTAACTGTTGATTGGTTGCTATGGGTTACTGCCCTGGGCAAATGTACTAGTGCTTTTTATTTTATAACAAAACTCAACTGGTTATTTTAAAATACCTTAGGCATTCCAGGAGTCAACATTCAACCATACTGCTGGCTTAATATATATCAAATGTTTAAACCCAGGACTGATAACCTAATTAATAGTACAACCCCATTTTACATCCCCTGATTTTAAGTGTTCTCTCATTTACATTGTTGTTTTGTGGTCCCACCTATATATTGTGCATAATACATTTCCCTGATTTTACATTTTACATTTTACTGGATTTTACACCATTTTTTTCTGGTCCCCTGAAAAACGTAAAATGGGGGTTCCACTGTATTTGGTTATGTTATATTACTTGTATGCTGAAACATTTGCATATTACTGTATTAAGGTTAATTATGATTCTGGAAAAAAAAACCTTAGGCATATCCAGAGACAAAAATATTCTTCTGACTAGAAATCAGTGGCGTAACTACTAGGGGTGAAGGGGGTATGATCAAACCCAGGCCTGCAATCCCTTGGGGCCTGCTAGATCCGCAATAATGGTTATAACGGGAGGCTGGGCAGGGGTAGATTTTACAGCACGCACGCCAGCAGTACTCCGGCACGTGATTCATAGGGGGAGGGCCCGTCAGGAGGGCCAGGGTGCTCATCCTGTACCAGGGCCTGCCAGCGAGTAATTAAGCCACTGCTAGAAAATATGAAGGCAGTCGCTGAAAATTAGGGTAATGACGCTCCCAGAGTGGTGCAGAGGCCAGTACAGAACGCATTTTAGGACATCGTCAGGGGAAATCGTTGTCCTGCATGCGCTATCCAAAGCAAGAGGAATACAACATGGTATGCTTTTTTACTCACCCATACTGATGTCACGAGGCCGATGTCACAATTCGCTCCTCCCAGTAGCATAACTAGAGGGGACAGGCCCTGGTGCGTGACGCGCAGCCGGGCCCCGCCCCCCTCTGTACGGCCCGCATTTTCAGTGGCACGCGGGCTGCCGGGGGGCCCTGAGGGGTGTGCTCGCACCCACGGTAGTTCTGCCACTGGCTCCTCCCTCCTTAGCTGTCAGCTCTTGCTCCTCACTTCTCCCTTGTAAGCCATCCATCCTGGGTCCTCGTTCCTCACTCTTCCCTCCTCAGCCATCTGTCCTGGGTCCTAACTTCTCCCTCCTCAGTCGTCAGCTATTGCTCCTCACTCCTCAGGGTGCGCATATTCAGCCCTGCGCCCTGATTATAGTTACTTGTTCTTGCCATTTGTTTTAGGTTTTTTTAATTGCAGCAGTCAAATTCGAGCTAAAGCTGATGGCTCAGGAAGGAGAAGCTAGGACCCAGGACGGATGGCTGAGGAGATTAGGAGTGAGGAGCGAGGACCCAGGTCGGATGGCTGAGGAGCGAGGACCCAAGTCAGATGGTTGAGGAGGGAGGAGGGAGGAGCAGGAACTGACAGCTGAGAAGGGAGGAGTGAGGTGTGATGTCTGCTTTGAGGAGGGGAAGTGGAAAAGTAGGCGACGTTGCATTCCTCTAGCATAGGAGATCTCATACAGGAGATGGATTTCCCCTGACAATGACCTAATATGCGTTCCGTAGGCCAGGACTTATCATCCCTCACCTCTGCAACTGATAATCTTTCATTTTTCAGGCATTTTAGTTCAGCTAAATGGACAATAGTTGCATAGTTAAGCTGGGTTGAAAAAAGTCCAAGTGCAACCCCCTTCAAATGAAACCCAGCGCACATACCTACACACCCACTGAAACTATATATACCAAAATCTATATTGATTTTACATTTTATCACTATAGCCTTGGATGTCAAGCTTGCCCAAAAAATCATCTGAGCCCCTCAGAATCTGCCCTCACATCAAGGACATGAGATTGAATCATTGAAACTGTGACCTGTAGATGGAGCTATCTATCTGCTTTATCGCGGACGCCATTAAACAAAAGGCTCCTGAGTGGGTAGAGGAGACCGTGTAGTAGAGCAGGGCAGGCCGTAGCTTGAGGGGTGGGGGAACATTATCGGGTTAGAGATCAAGAAGGGACGAGGCCAAAGGGACAGTAGAGGCCCTGGTTGACAGCACACAGAGCGGCTAGAAGATCATCTGGGTGTGTGGATCACATATCCGGGCCTAGAGCAGTGGAGTCGGCTGAGGAGAACAGAAAAGCCTTCCTAAAGTGCGCTGGATAAAGCGCAGAGAGGGAGAGCCGGGCCTTGGATCCAGACCCTGTGCGTAGCGCCATACACACCGGGGCCAGGGTGGGACATGATGTTTCCTCAAAGCAGCAGCCGACACTCGGTGAGAAGGCCAGGAGTGGAAGTGAATTTAGTATTGTGTGTTACGACGTGTGTATAGAACATGTTCATCCGCTGTAGATAATGCTAAGATGCTAAAAGAAAACATGGGGGGTGTACATTTTAGTTGTGCCTCTGTCATGGTGGAAGTGAAATGCAGCAGTTCTGGGAGACTGGCAAGATGGGCAGCATGAATGGTAGCACCAGCCAAATGGGCTCAGTCTCTTGACTAAATGAGTTTTATGTTTTTACTGCTTCCATTTTAGCTGTCTGCTGCCAGCCTTCTGATGTTGCGGTGATACCAAGGAATTGCAGGGCACTGTGCAATTTGTTGCTGCTGCTGCTGTGTAAAAGAACAAGGAAAGGTTTAATAACTGCTGGGAGTAGGGGCAATGTTAAGCATCCCCAGAGATTATAATCGCTAGTCCCAATTATTGCTTTTGCTTTTTTTGCTTAAAACTGCATAGCCCCAGGGTACTATTGTACAGGGTGCTGCCATCTTGCTTTATATTCTTGTGATTCTCTTGTCTGCCCTCACGCAATAGATCAAAATCAGGACAAAGTGAAGAGGCAAAAGTGGGGTCTAATATTAGTTATAATCACTAGGATTTGCCTAACTAATTGCACCGCCCCACACACACACACATTTTGGCCGTGCATCATTAAGGGCTTACACACGGCGGGTTTTCTTGCGCTCCCCTGCGTTTCGCATTCTTCCATTCAACCGCAGGGGAGCAAAGGAGTAGATGCACTCAATTATTGTGAAGGGGGCTGTACTCACACAGTAGCATGTATGCGCCGAACGCAGGTGAAATGCAACATGCTGCATCCCAACCTGCATTTGGCGCTTACATGCTTCTGGGTGAAGACAGCCCCCTTCACAATTATTGAGTGCATCTACTCCTGTGTTTCCCTGCGGCTGAACAGAAGAAAGCGCAACGCAGGAAAAATTGCCCGTTTGTAAGAGGCCATACTGTGCTGTACCACCTCAAAAAGTTGAGCCCCAATAGTCTGATGACAAGCAGTGTTCTGGTTGCCATCCCAGGGAAATCAGATACATCTACTTATCTCAACAAACATAGCTAATTATTAGTTAATGAAGACTGGATAAATTAGTGCAGCGATGCATTGTGTGTCTAAAGCTTGCCATACACGGAACAATTCTTTCATTTGGTGAGGTCACAAGCAAGTGGATCACTTCAACAGCCAAGTGGTTCTCATCTTATGAGATTTTCAAACCTGGCCAGTAGCTGATAACGGCAGCCACAAATGCCACATGTATGGCCAACTTTAGATAATGCATTCGCCATTTAGCTTTAAAGGGATGAGGTGGCAACTATAAAACAAAGACAGAAAGTTGTTGTTTACAAGCACAATAAAAACACATTATTACTCCACTGGAAAGCCCTTTGTATAAAAAAAAAAAAAACACTCCCTAATCCTAGCTGCAGCCTGTTAGACTGTGAGATCAGGAGTAGCTCGTTATACAGAGGCTTCTCAGTGTACTGGTGATTTGTGTTTATAGTGTTAATAAATTTCCTAATTTAAACAATAAGCTGTAAGTATGTTCAGTACAAGCCCTATTCACTGAACGCATGTTAAAAAATACTACCCGTTTAATTAGCCATGTGTCCTGTATATTTATTACTTCTGTGGATTTCTTATTATGATGGTTGTATGATGCTTATTCTCTTTCCTTAGGGCTCGTCGCATTTGCCCCAGCAACTCAAATTTACAACCTCAGATTCATGTGATAGAATTAAGGATGAATTCCAACTGCTTCAGGCACAGTATCACAGGTAGGAAATAGTTTCATTTCCACACGGAGTATGCAATGCACTCCACGATTGACTGGATTTTTTAACCTGCCTGACACACATCTTTTTTGGTCAGATATGGGTTGGGCAGGCCCATCAGTGGGCCCCAAATACAGGCCAATAAGCTGTGAACTAAGTCCAGTCGTCCGCTTTTATCCGTATGTGTGTGGCTACCTGAACACTGCCCTTAAGAGCACAGTGTATTTTATTTTTGGCCTCTTACACACATAGTGTTGTTAGGACACATCCGTTATGGCCTGTAGTAACCTTGTTTGACATTTAACTATAATCTGGCCCTTAACATGTTGTTGTATATTGACATTTGGCGTACTGCACTTATTCTGTTGGTATAAGCAGCTTAATCAGGGCTGTGCAACCATTAGCTACCAGGTGGGTCAATAGAAATGAAAGTATTACCCATGGCCTTCCTTATTTCACAAATCTAAAGGCTGAAAGGTTGCTGTGAGGTTCTGTAATATTCATCTTGACCGTATGCAGCAGTGTGAGATCAAAATCAAATTTTACAGTGTTCCCACTCTGCTGAATTCCCATGCTCTTCCCATTTATATAATTTATATCTAGTTTGTGTTTTCTTTTACTTGTAACTTTGCCAAAACTGCCCCACTTAATGTATCATCTTTACTCTACCCCACCTGCTTCCAAACTCTGCTTTGTGTTTGGATTATTTTGCGGGAAAATGCAGGGCCTCATGTTTTCTAGCCAATTATTTATAAAAAAAAATGCAGGTCCTCGTGTTTTGGAGCAAAATCATATCCGAAAGCAGGACAAGGTACAATGACTATTTTCTTGTTCTAGCTTGATAAAAGGCCATATGGTCTGAAAAGTTGCTGTAATGCCCTAAGAGTGCAATAAAGGCATTTTAATTGTAAATTAATGGTCCTGTTTCAACCTGTCTTCATATTGTACACCAATGGGAAGTGGCCATTGGAGAATGTGCACTACCAAGAGAAGAAAATTAATTGTTGTGCTGATTAATTGCATTTAACATTGTGTTTTCTTGCTCACAATGAATGGGAGGGAGATTTGTAGTTGTCTTATTACCTTGGAGCAATAAATTGCTAAGGAGACGGAATGTAAATCTTCATGTAGGCCATTATTTTTATCCTCTATACTAGTAATAGGGCCTTCTTTTACCAATATATATTTTTTCTTTGAGCTGTTTGTTAGCTTCACATTTTATACAGAGTAATGTACTGAAACTTTTCAAAGTCAAATAGTGAATCTTAAAATGGCAAACACAAGCCAGAAACTTTTTTTAAGAGATATTTTGTCACAGGTAGAACTCCAAGAATAGAATGCAGTCCTATTTTTTTCTAGAATTGGTGCAACATGCAATGCTGTAAAGCTTGAACAAGGATATGTATTTCCTATAATATCTTTCAGTCTAAAACTGGAGTGTGATAAGTTGGCCAGCGAGAAATCGGAGATGCAACGGCACTATGTCATGGTAAGTAAGTTTAATTAACATTTCTAAGAATCAAAAAAAGTAATGTATGTAAGAGATCCATTCCTAAGGCATTTGTTATGTCCACAGTTTGCTTGGACCTATGTGGACAGATATCTATTTGTGCAAAATACAGGTTCAGTCAGTTACTTTGGACTTAATCTAATTGTGTCTGTGCTACTTGACTTGGCACTTTTGGATAATTGAACATAAAGTAGGTTTGCTTGCAGAAGCTGAAATTTTGAGGGCTGCTGACAAGTTTTGATAGCGTACAGCAACTGCATTGAACTTGAAGACTAGTGCCACACAGAGAGGTTCTTGGACTGCGTATAAAGACAGGCAGATAATTCCCTTCGTGTGGCACTAGCTTTTGTATACAAACAAGGATTTGGTTCAGTATTCTGTCCAATTTACAGCAAGTCCAATTTAATAGTACATTTATTGTATCTTTAATTCAAGACCCAGTTCGGTACCTTTTGACATGTGTGGTTGTATGTCTGTTGTAGATTTCTATAAATTTTTGATAGAAAATAACTGTACCATCTCACACTTCTGTAAAATATAGTAACTTCTTATTATGGTAGGTGACCACTAGCTGACTGGCTTTTTTTAACCTCTGCCCTTATCCTTTTGAATTGATGAGTGGGGGCATTGGTCAGCTAGTTAAAAACCTTCTTATAAACTTGTAAAACAAGGGTTAGTGTCACATGGGGGGGTAGATGGATCGCAACATAGTATGCATCAGGGCAGTGGGTTTCCCATACAGAATCTTTAAAATGAACATTAGGAATGGTCAAATTTTTCGGCTTTGTTTCCTCTGTGCTTCTGACGCCCATAGACTTTAATGGGCTTCGGCGACTTTTCGCTGGCGGAGAATTTTCAACGAAGCGGGTCGAATTCGCCTGTCACTAATGAACATTTTTCTTTTGCCTTTTTTTAATCAGTTGAAGGACAAATTCGATTTCATAAAATATCACATCTCGCAATCCTCCATAAACTGTTTTTACATTTCAAAATGTAATTGCGCACTTTTAAGAAGTGCTTGAAGGTGTCGTAAATTTTTTAGCGCAAACATAACTTTTTCGGTATCCAATTTTATTACATTTTCTGCGCAATGGCGCAAACTATTAGATTTGCAAACTTTCTTCCCTGTCTGAAGTGGTCACTAAATAGTTTTCGGGTTCGCAAAAGCTATATTAAATTCAAGCTAAGCAAAATTTGTTTGGGCAAAGGCATAACTTTTTGCATTGTGAATAATTTTTTCCGTTACTGACTTTTATTACATTCCCCCAGTAATGTTTTATGGCAGATCTTTGCTCATTCCTGTCATCAAAAGTGTAAGATAACCCCCCTGTAGAGATTCACTGGAAGGGAGAGAAAAACGAACCTTTCAGCTCTTTTTATGAGTTGAGTTTCTGTCTGCCATTTCTGCAAATACTACCATTGCAAAGGTTTCCCTGTGGAGTATCTACAGGTGCTTTGGTATGTTAGGCTAGACTTGAACTGTATTTAAAGCAGCTTTATGTGTAGCTGCATTTTGCCCAGTGCAGTAGAAGAATACAGTATAAAATCTTAATCTGTTAAATACAATATTTCTCCCCTTTCAGTTCTTCTTGTGCATGACCCACTACCAATATTAAATCTGATCTAGTTGTAAAAAGAATCTTGCTCTGGAAACATGTTTTATAATATGCAAAGCACTGGCGACTTCTTTTCTTTATAAAGAAGCAGTCTGTAAATCCTCATCTCCACTGCCTGTGACAGGCTGCTTAACTACCTGATCATTAACATCAAGGCACGGTTACTGCTGCAGTTTTAAAGGAATGGGGTTTCTCGTGTCTAGTTATATATTTGCCTCCATATTTAGATCTACCGTGTGACACATTTATATAAAAATGATGGCACGAATAGGCAAAGCATGATTTTACGAACGCATTTACAAACATTTGGAAATTTGCCTATGGCACACAACACCTAATATGGAGGGTCATGACTGAAGCAGATTTCTGTGAATCTGTAGTGTTGCCTTCTAGATGTATCCGGGATTGAGAGATTTAAGTTTACATAAAAAAGTTCCAGGATATTCTTTTAGTGAATGGGAATTCAGAGAGAAGGGCCTTACAAGAGCTGACTGTGCCTAAGGTCAGATTCCCCTGACCCCTTTTAATGCTTTCTGGCACTGATTTTACAAAAATGTAATCCTGGGCAATTCTTGCTGAAAGGACTGTCTTCTCTTGTAAGTTTTAAAGATTTGGCCCAATTTTTGAAGGCTTTTCTTTATTTAATCCCCTTGGAGCTAAAGTTTTACCCCCTCCCATTACTCTCTTTCGTTCAGGGCAATTAGCTCTTTAATTATGACTGCAGAGATGTGGCTGCAGATGGTTAAGCAGCCAGCAATGTTCCTACTGCTTATTAACCCCTGAGGGCAATTATAGGAACCTTCCTGTTTGAATACTGCAGTAATGATCCTTCCGTCCTAAAATCCACCTCTAGGGACCAGGACGCTTGAATGTGTAAACAAACAAAACGCGGTCCCATAGCTCCCATTCTCCTGCTTTTTTTCCATGTCTATGCTTCCTTTTTAATATTGCAGTGTGGATTCTCTTTTGTCAGTGATTTGTTTTCACTACTCCAGTATGTTTTCTGCCTCTCTGGAAGAGTAGAGGTTAAGTTGAACAAGCGGCAAAACCTTTTTAAGAGCTTTCCAAGACTCGGAAGCCTGGAAAACAGGAGGTTGATTAGAGCAGGACAGAGCTGTCTGCCAAAAAAATAAATCCACCTCCCCACTTGCCCTTACCCCCTCCTCTTCGCCTCTCAGCAGGTCTTCTGGCTTATCCCTCTCTTGTGGGGTTATGCCATTCATTCCCTCTGCCAGACAGCTGCTTGTTACAGGATGGAGAGGGGAGAGGGGGGTGGAGAGGGCCACGCCAGGGTGTAAATCTGCCTAAAAATCTTTCTGGGACTTGTAAGACAAAGAGGTCAGAGTCAGGGGAGAGCAAGGAGGGGGGCAGCTTCCCAGAGACTGAGCAGCACATGGTTAACCGTTTCATTCCCAGACAAAGATCTGGTCTTGTGCAAAGCAACCAGGTTTAATAGCTATGTCCTGCTAAAAATGCATCTAGTCTGCTGTAAGATATCTCCTTATTAAACCAGTGTGTCTGGCTGTTACACTGAAACTTTGCTGTCTTCCTTCAGTAAGATGTCATGCTACTACTGTTTTGCTTGCATCAAGAACCCAACTGTTTCCAACAAACATCTGACTCCATTTTAATCAAACAATTCCATTTTATTAAAAGGATTTCCTTGTAATTTTCTCTGTAATTCTAAACCAGTACCTGGTACTTCATCCCAAGTAAGGTATAAGTAATCATTATTGGAAGCAAAACAATTCTACTGAGTTTATTTTATGTTTAAATGTTTTTTTTAGTAAATTTTAAGGTATAAAGATCCAAATTACGGAAAGATCCCTTATCCAGAAAACTCCAGGTCCCGAACATTCTGGATGACAGGTCCCTTACCTCTATCTGTCATCAGTTTACTCCTATCAGAGTTAAATTATTCTCAAGAATTTCTGTCACCAACATTTCCCAGTGCTGTTGTTTCTCTAACTGAACTTTGTTCTTTCTCCAGTATTATGAGATGTCATATGGACTGAATATTGAAATGCACAAGCAGGTAAAGACCTAGGCTGTAAAGCTGATATGATCTTACTGGGTACAAGTATGGCTGCCTGTACAAACTTTATTTTTTCTGTTTTGTTCTTTTTATAGCACCAGTATATTTTTGCCTCATTATTACAGAGATTATACACAATAAGTCCCTGCTACATTCACACTCAACTGTTCCAACTGTGGCTAGTTTTATCCAGAGCCAGTTAACCCTACAGTACTGTATGTATTTGAAGTTTGGGAGGAAACCCGAGGGCTAGGAGAAACCCCACACACCATGGGAAAAGAAAATCCTTGCAGATAGTCAGTCATCCAAGCTGAAATTAAATTTAGGACTCCAGTACTACAAGGCCACAGCCCTGTCCCTTGGATCACAATCACAAATTACATCCATTTCCCGCGCACCATTATTTCCATGTCTTTTATGCCATATGCTGATCTTAATAACCTTGTTGCCTTTGTTTCTGTCATCTCTGTTTGGTAATTAACATAAGCAATCACTGCATATATAATTCCTATAAACCATCTCCTGGTTGTGTATAGACAGGAACTAGGAATTTATTGGCTTCATAAAAATGCTTCTGTAATCCTTTTAGTTGTTCTCCGCTATTTGAAGATCTGTCCTCTGGAAATAAGGGTCAGGGAACGGAAAATGTTTGCTTATCCCTTATTTCATTGAGACATGTTGGTGCATTATACTTTGTTGAAAAAGTAGCTAAAAGTAATATTGATCTGAAAAAGTATCACACAAACCAGTAGTGGCCCTCTAAGTGCTGCACATGTGTGCCCCACAAACACGCTTTATAAGAACACAAAAACCACAATTAAAACAGTTTCATTGGCAGTTGATTTTACAATAAATATGTGTGGAAATTGTCAAAAATGTTTCTGTATTTTGAGCTCTTTCAGTTTAATGGCATTTCCTTCTTAGAAAAGAAGTATGTGTAAAATATATCTGTGTGTAAAGGCAACATTTAAGCAATTAGGCAAGCTTTCAAAGTGATTACACTTCTATATTCTTTATACATGGCTCTAAATACATGCAAAAAAATTTCTTAACATAGAAACCGTATTTGTATGCATGAAAACACAAATGATTTTGAAATTCCGACAAACACAACAGTAATTTTATTGAGATTTATAGATCAAATACCCTTAAGGAGTACAAAAGGGGATTTTGTTTTCAAAGCATCACATCAGAAATAAGCATACTTTGGTCTGATTGATCAAACACATGATATATTTCCAAATATGCCCTGCAATTCAAAAGAAAAAAAACTTTGTTATAAAATAAAAATCCACATAACAGCACAAAAGTCAGCTCTTTATCTCACACATGTACCAAGAAAAAAGCCATTTATAGTATTATACCACAAGTTGTATGCCTTTAGATTAATGCCACTGGGCGGGGGGGGGGGGGTCTGAGAATCAGCCCCAATGCTGCCATTAACTTTCTTCTTTGGCCTCACCCGGAACCACAGCATTGTCCTGGGTGCAGGCACATGTTAGGGATTTCAGCAAACTCTGCAAGGAACAGTTAACATGGCACACCAAAATATATGAGTGACAATTTGCTGCTGTAAGCAGTTGCTTAGCAACTATATTGGTAGTGAAAACATCATTTCTGAAACTGGCCCTGTGCTACCACAGCTGATCAAAATGTTGCTCTTCTTGAGCTTCCCTTCCTAGTGATGGTATATTTTGGTCAGGAGTGGTAGCTTAAAGTAGTATCATCCAAAAATTCTCAATTTATAATTGCATATATTGTTAGCAAAGCCACCACTGCTAGCCGATTCCATTTGGACTGCACAGTATTGCACATGAATCTTCCTGATACCCATGGAATTACATCAGTTAGACATAGTCCTCTCCAAATCTAAGCTGAAGATAAGCAGTAGGATTTTAATTTTGTGGCCCTATTTTTTGTCCTAAGAGTATATCAACTCTTTATGGAGTGTGAAGAGAAAATAAATGTATTTTTGGGTTTTGTAAGGTGGGGCAGAATCCTGCAACAGGTGGAGCACTCAGGGGAGACTGGCTCATGGGTTTATCATGGGCTGACTGGTTTTGCCATTTAATACAAAAAATGATGTAAATAATTAAAGGCTTTTGGTTTCGGCGACACATTGGCAGAAATAAACGTTGCCGAGCCAGTGATGATCCACCGAATCAGACATGCACAAGATGCAAGATAGATTTGCAAAACGCAGTATTTTATACTACAGCATAAGTTGCCTGAAATATGTGTATGAACGTATTTGTAAATATAACAGAAATGGGTATGTGATTTAAATAAAAAGCCATTTTTATCAGTTAAAGAGGCAATATACCCCCTTAGGGAGGGGCTTGTTCATACAGAGCTCTGTATCGCTCGTTAAAGGAACAGTCACAACAACAAATTTTTAAGGTAATTAAAAGATAATGTAGTGTTGCCCTGCACTGCTTAAACTGTTGTGTTTGCTTCTGAAACACTACTATAGTTTATATAACAAGCTGTTGTGTAGCCATGGGGCAGCCATTCAAGGTACAGGTTATATAGCAGATAACAGATGCACTTGGCAGAATAGCATTGTATTCCATTACAGCGCTTATCTCTTATCTGGGCCTTTTCTCCTTTTCCAGCTTGAATGGCTGCCCCTGTGGCTGCATAGCATCTTGTTTATATAAACAATAGTAGTCTTTCTAAAGCAAACATAGAACTTTTACCAGTGCAGGGCAACAGTACATTGTATTTGATTTATTTGAATACACTTCAATTTTTTTGCTGTTACTGTTCCTTTAAACGAGTTCAGCTAGTTAATGGTAAGATGGTAAGCGTGAAAGCAAAATAAAGCTCTGTTACTGCTTTATAGTAAAAATAAAGATTCCTTCACATTTCCCTAATATTTTTTTCTTCCACTTAGGCCGAAATAGTGAAGCGGTTAAATGGAATATGTGCACAGGTGTTGCCTTATCTCTCACAGGAGGTACGTTTAAAAAATACTGTAATTCACCTGCTAACTAATTGAGCAAAGCATTTCTTCCGCCTGACATTAAGGACTCCTACACGTAGGTGTTTTAGTATGCATTCCAGGAATGAAAGCGTTAACAGCGCATTATTTTCTATGTTGTCTGTACAAACAGGACTGCACCAAACTGCCAAATGGAGGTGCCATGCTCCCTGCTTATAGTGTGTAATACTCCATCTTCAAGTGTTTTGGAACATTTCAGGGTGCCAGTGTATGTCAGGACTTGGCACCTACCGCAGCGCAACTGGGAATATGTTACTTATTCTTATTATTAGGATGAGGTGACTGTGTAGGGGGGATATTCTAATGTAACTTTTTAGGCTTCAGTGACGTAGGGCTGCTAGCTGTGTGAACCAGCCTTATGTTTATTAAAGTAATGTTTATCCAGGCTTTAGATGCCCTTGAACACATTCAATCTTCCATATTGTTTACCTTGGCTGTGGTAGTTTCTGGAAATCCACATGAAAAAAAACTACACTTTTTCATAAACAGAGGGTTCTGTTCTTGTTTATTAGGGGGCCTCAGAGAGACGGTGGTGTTTCTCACAAACAAATGCCAAACACTGAGAAACAGGCTGATCCTTGGACACAACACAAATGAGAGATGTTTTTTTTTTTTCTTTGCTTTATTTAACTGTTTAAAAAAAAATGTAATCCACTCCTAGATGTTTATTTAAAGGGGTAGCAGAAAAATCTCTTCCCATTCCTTAATGGTAAATCCAAGCATAGTTACATAGCTGGTTTGCAAGCCTGGGGCAGATTGCAGGAATTCACATTTGCTTTCTCCAACTTTACTATGCACAGTTGGTTTCCTACCTATATGGGGATTTGTGGCAGAATGTCTTGTTGCTTTAAGCACCTTGGAGGCATTAACTCAGCGGTTAAAATGTTTTCCATGTTTCTAATATCTGCTGTGTAATGTTGATTATCAAGTATTAGCTCTATGCTCCTTGTGCCCATTGACAAGATAGCAACTGTCATCCTTTTCATTAGCCAACACAGCTTTATTCCCTGAATAAGTGAATTCTGGTGAACTGCAAAGTAATTTCCAAGTGTCGTTGAAAGTGTGTTGAAACAGTTGTGCCTGCCATACACTGTTACTAAACTGTTACTAAGTGCACCCTCTTGAAGCAATGGCAATCTACATGTCAAGCTATTGTCCACTTCTACTATAGCTTGCAGCCATTTGCAATCCTGTAAAAATCAGCTCCGATAAAACCATTGGTACGGAGAAGCAATTCTGAGTGTTGGCTTTGTCTATAATAATTTATAACTGAATTTTTAAAATGCTATAAAGATGCAAGGAAAACTCCACTGAGATGCAAGAAGCAAAGGGGTAGCCGTAAGGATACTGTGAGACAGTTGCTAGTAAAACGCTGGTTAATTAGTGCTTTTAATTCTATATATATTTGCATTTAGATAGCAGGGAATATGTCTGCTTTGTTGTGCCTCAGAATGACCTTTTTTTCAGTGTATTTACTTATGGAAATGTAGGCTTTTCTAGCCACAGGATGAATGCAGTTGGAGACAGCCTGAACATATGGTTGTTAGCATTGCCTCTATCACTTCTTATATGTGAAAAGAGCTTAGGGGGTCCTACATTTAGGGACCTATTTATAATACTGTTTAAATGATTTTACTCTAAAAAATTACAAAAGTCTTTAAAAAGAACGTCGTTCTATATATAGAAGTGTGTGTTTCCTTTTACACTGCCCTAATGCTGCAGTTTATGTCATTATTTTATGTCACCTCAGACATGGCATAAATCAAGTCAATGGAAAAAACAGGGTAAAAACAGCAATGTTTCCTTTTAGTTTGGTCACCTCTTAGAAGGGCACGTTCACTGGAAATCTGTTATCCATTACAGGAAGGACATCTCCATTTTTAGAAAATAATTTGCCTTTTTAAAAATGGTTCCATAAAGCGGTATCTTGTACTTGACGGTAACTAAGTTGCATGAATCCATACTGGTGGCAAAAAAATCCTATAGGGTTTAATGTTTAAATGATTTTTAACAGAATGAAGGTGTAGTGATCCAAATGATAGAAAGATAGATCCTATACCTGTACTACAAAGGGAGCAACCAAAATAGGATTTTGGATGAAATGTCTGTGCCATGCATATGTGTGACTTCAAAATGAAGATGTCCTATTTTCATAAAATTCCCTTATACAGTTCTGGATTTTATTGGCGGGAACAATGGTGTAGGGGTTCAAGCAAGAAAAAAAAAAGCCATAGTTGGCCAGTGCTAGAAAATGCAGCAGCAGTATGGGGACATTTTTGGCTATACTTGTTTTCTTTTTATTGGTTTCCCTAAAATAGTATTGGTTGGAAACAGTGACAAAGCAGGCTTCAATTATAGCTGCTGTTATGAACTAGTATGCTGACACTCAAGTTACTTATGACTGGCGCATTCTAATTCTGACCCTCTAATCTTTTCTAAGCACCAGCAACAAGTCCTGGGAGCAATTGAAAGAGCAAAGCAAGTGACTGCTCCGGAGCTAAACTCCATCATCCGTGTACGTGAGAACACTTTTGGAATTCTGTATTCATAAACAATGGAGAGTAGGTTGGGGAGGTGGGGCAGTGGAAGAGAAAGTTTCCATGTCGTAGTCAACCATTTTTCCCAAGTCACTACTACCAGAGGCTATGAACACATGGATATTTATTCAGCTTATAGAATCCTTTGTTGCAAACATTCCTGTGCAGCAAGTCTGTATGTTTAATTATTGGTGTGAATGGAATTTTACCTATTATCATTTTCCTTTCTCTATATGGGAGAGATACTGTACATCTGATTTATAATAAGGGATTATTTTTCATTGAATAGTTGGTACAGGATGAGGACATTGTTTATTTTCTTTGCAGTTACACCAGTTTACACTTGCTAAATGTTGTGATATTTAGAGACGTACCAAATCCATAATTTTTTAATGCCAAATACTGCTTCCTCATAACATGAATTTTTCTGAATACCAAAATGAATCCTAAATTGTATATTCAAATTTGAGTAAAATACAAAGAAAGCTGTTTTTGGAAGAAAAAGGAATGTATCACTTAACGTTGCCAGTACAGTAAAGATTTAGTCACTTTTGCTAAACATTGCTGTGATTCAGCCAAATCCTGGATTTGGCACATGCCTAGTTTATTTAAGTGTTAAATGCTGTTTTTAATATGTATTTATAAAGCTCCAATATATTCCACAGTGCTGTATAACAGATAAACATATACATGAAACATACTAAGAGCTCCCAATACATGAGGTAACAAGGGTCCTGTGCAATAGATTACAATCTGAAATAGATTTAAATTGAATATCTTCTCTATTTTGTAAGCGTGTTATAATTCTGCACTGTTTGTTTTATTATCTAGGACAAGCAATGTGGTAGTTAACACTGCACATTCTCAGTAGACATCAATGCAACAGCACCATCCAATATCCATAGACAGAAATGGCTTTTATTGTTGATGTAAAAGTAATGTTACAATATCAGGCCAGTCACCTCTCCATTAATGGGAAAAGTTCATGGGGGGACTGGCAATTTGTTAGGCACCCCCAAGTGACTTAAATCATTTACCTTATACTGTGGGCCAGTGTTTACCTAATGAATTGGGGTCTGTGCATGTGCCAAGCCTGATTGCATGGAGGATTACTGGAAAGAGGTGGAACATGGTGGGCGCCTGCCCTGCCATGAGCTACCCCTGCTTGTGCAATTTTTAAAGAAGAAGATTATCAGCCTGGGTTATAGGGTCAATCGATCGATTAAAGTTACTTATGGGCTTAAAGGAACAGTAACACCTAAAACGGAAAGAGATTCAAGGTAATTACAATATAAAATACTGTTGCTCTGCACTGGTAAAACTGCTTTAGAAATACTTCTATAGTTTTTATGAAAAAAAAAAAGCTGCTGCGTAGCAATGGGGGCAGCCATTCAAGCTGGAAAAAAGGAGAAAAGGCACAGGTTACATAGCAGATAACAGATAAAATACCATTGTATTGGACAGGGCTTATCTGTTATGTGCTGTATAACCTGTGGCTTTTTTTCAGCTTGAATGGCTGCCCCCATGGCTACACAGCATCTTTATATATAAACTATAGTAGTCTTTCTGAAGCAAACACACAGCTTTTACCAGTGCATGCTAACAGTATATGTTAATAGCTGTAATATTTACTTTGCCTTTACTGGGAATATACACAGAATGTAAAGCTTTCCTTTAATAAATATGATGTTTCATCGTTTCTCTTGTCCTTCTTTTTTCATTGCTTTATGTTTAGTGACCGTATATAAGGTCCTATCTGACATGTTTCTTCCCTCTCCATGCTTCTCTTCCCCTTCTTTACAGCAGCAGCTTCAGGTGCATCAACTCTCCCAGCTTCAGGCTTTGGCCCTCCCGCTCACTCCTTTGCCAGTGGGATTGCAAGCTCCATCTCTGCCCATCAGTGCAAGCAGCGGCCTTCTCTCCCTATCAGCACTAGGCTCTCAGGGCCATCTTCCCAAGGAAGACAAGAATGGCCATGACGGGGACCCGCGGCCTGATGACGATGGTGACAAGTCTGATTAAGCAAAGAGTCGGGGCGGATAAAGGTGCAGCGTAGCAGTGACCTTAGCACTGAATAAGAGAGGGGCAACAACGTGCATTATCCAGACATGCAATTGAGGAAACTACGGTTTCAGAATGCAGGGTACCGTCAGCCAATGGGTTAATGCACATTTGTTTGATCACACATGTAAATGCATACGTATTATATATGGAGTAAACTGAAAACCTTATTGTAAATTGGTTATTTGTAACAGAAAAAGCACAAGCCACTCTGATTTTGAATAAATTTCTGCCCTCCAATATGAATGCATTAGTTTAGTTACCATACACTTCATTAAATTGTAGAAGCTCACCTTGACAATTGCCAAGCTTCCCAAAAAACCTGCGTAAATCATCACTTACTCAGCAGTGATAGGATTTGGAAAGAGGGGATGGTTTATATCTCTAAAGTATTTTTGTTTGCGTTTTCCTTCAAGTCCCCCCCTCCCCCTGGCAGCTAAAAAATATAGTGCCCACCGACTCATTTTATAGACTGCTTTTATGGCTGAGAGGCAAGGTCGGTTTAACCCTTTGGCTGCCAGTTATGCCTAGAACAAACTCTAAACTGCATTTAATTTGTATTGAAAGCTCTTTTTATTAGAGAATTCTCTGAAACATATCAGCACTGCACTAGATTTTTTTCAAAATTTTTTTTTTCAATTTGACTCTGCAAATGTCTACCCCTGTGACATGGAATGGATTATCGGATGCCAGTCCCTGCACAACTACATCTTTCATCCTGCTATTTTGGGGAGAGGGACTGGGAAGAGTTTAAATCATTCACAAACTGAGTTAATCATTACCTGCCAGGGATCCTCTACCAGTGTTAAGGAAGTTGGCATGCAAAATGGCCTCTTGCGGCTCCCATTGACGAAGAAAGGGAGTTGACGGAAAGCATCAGTTCTGGCTCTTTTCAGTCAAAAATGTTCATATAGATTTTGTCCACTTTTAGCCGACTGAAAAGCACCATGTCCGCCATTAGCTTAAGAGCTCATGAAATGACGACAGCCCTCCATATATCTTGAAGGTAGCATTTACCAGGCAAGGTGTGTGCTCTGTACATAGTCCTGTAGAGATGCTCCATTAATTTTCCTTTTAATTTTGTTCTTTTTGTGTCTGATCTTTTGACCCTGTTGATACTTTGTGTGGAGGGTGTGACCGTGCCTTTTACAATAAATTGTTACAATGCCTGCTCAGAATTATTGATTGTGTAGTTATTTCTTGACTGGTGTTTCTGTTTTCTCATGTAAAGGCTGTATTTGCGTCTATATGCCACAAGCAAGAACTGTAATGTATATGATTTTTATTTCTTTACTCTGTAACAGAACAGCTCTAGAAAATAAGTAGGTGTATCTGTAGAGTGATCATGCAGGTAATTGCCATGTCTACTTAATTTGTATGGTCTTCCACTCTGTTCACTGGTCATTGCGGTCACAACCATCTGTGCTAGCAGTAGTATTGTCACTTGTTTGTTCTGTGACACTGAAAGAGCTATTCTATTACAGAGAAAAAATTGGAATACCAAATGCTTGATAGTGAGCTATAGAATGAAAAGTACCACTCTTCTTTCCCAGGTTTTACATCCCCTTTAATATCAATTTCTGTTTTAAAAGGAAATCTCTGTATGAGTGGGGTGTACAATTATAGATTCAGTTCAGTTCAATTATAGTTTGTTCAGAATATAATTTTTTTTCTTTTTACCGTTAGATATTAGAGGGAGGTTCTACTCACTTTGTATGAATAAGAGATTGCAAACAGTCTGCAACTGTCAAGCAGCAAAAGAAGCAACATCACTCATGAGTGTCAATTGCCACAGTCACTTGGGCACATATATCACTTTCACGCTGGAAATTACAGCTGTAATTGTGGCTAGTTTGTGTCAAAGACCAAGCTGCATCATTTTAACGTATCGGATGCAACTGCATCTGGTGCCTCTACCCCTGGTGACTGCAATTATACTGGAATTGTGGGGGATAAAGGCAATTGCACTTAGACCTCTATAAATTACAGGGGATCATTACCTGATCCATACAGATTATTAGACAAATCTAGTATCACTTTGACATAGAGAACCTATCTTTTTCATAACAATGAGAAAACAAGATGTAATTATCCGAGTGATGTTCCTTTAATTGCTGCTGCATGGTCTAAGAGCACATTACATTTGCCTATTTTGTGGATCCTATAGTCAAAATTTATGTTTGAAGCAGTCCCACAATTCCGCATTCTCACTCGCACATTGTTTGATCATGCCCAGCTCAGAGCCCTTTTTTTGGCAGAGCGCAGCTATTAAACTGCCAGACTATGCCAAGGAATCCTCTGAGTGTTGGCAGAGTCTGTCCACAGAGCCTGATTAATTCCTGGCAGAAAGAGACAAATACCTTAACCCTCTAGTTACGCTGCAGCACATTAAACAGTGCTCAAACTTTGTTTCCTGTTTTGTGTTTCTCTTTATTGTACCAGTCGCTGTTCTCTTACTGTTGGTAGCAGGAGGATAATGGTACAGAGTGGTATAATCATGTAGAGTGATAGAAAACATAGCATGAGAAGCAGTAACATGCAGAGAGAAAATTAGAATATGTATAATTGCATAACTACATATAGCAGTGCTTAGAAGTAGATTTCCTAGCTGTACATTAAAATAGGGCAATATTTACAATGCCAGATTTATGAAGTGTAAAATCATTGATACAGCTTGCTTCTAAAATACATTGTGTATAGGAAATAACCGTTCGCAGTAAGCCTCTTGCAAAGCATATTTTACATCCCTTCAGGTGCCAAAATATGTGGATAGGGGTAGTAAAAGAATTCAACAATCTATAGGAACTTTTAGGTGCACCATTTGATGATAATAATAATGCTGTCCTGCAAAAAACGGCTTACAAACGATACGTTTGTTAAACATTTCATCAGTAATATAGGGGTCCATTTACTAAAGTGCGATAAATCTGACTTTAAGTTTCCGCATGTTATCGCTGAGAATATTTTTACGCCAGAATATTCGCAGCGACTAAGTTTACTAAACAGCGATGCGCTCAGAAGTCATTGCGATCACTTGCTGTAACTACGTTAAGGAACCAGCTTACGTTAGCGGTAATTTTAGCGAGTTGCGAATTTTCTGGCGAAAAATTAAGTTTTTGCGAATATTTATGCTATAAAATAGTCTTGTTTTATGGCGGTTATTATGGCAATTTTTACTGTGACATTTATGGCCAGAAATGCATCTTCAAAACTCATAAACTTTATTGACTGATTATACCATCCAACAACATCACCAGAGTAACACCAATCAAACATGTCTGCATCATATAAACCCTTCTGCCAATAGAATCATGGGAACAAGAAATGATACCAGTCAATCTCTTTGCTTCATAGAAATGCACAGTTTAATGTAGCCAATCACAATGAAACCAAAAAAGCGTAGAGGCTGACGAATCCTTGGACTGTGATGCTCGCTGCCAATAATACACCTCTGAGCTGAAACTGCTGCTGTTGCACCAGATAGAAGCAGAAGCCAAAACATCCTCTCAGCAATAGCTACAGATCTGTCTCCTGTCAGCAAAGAATGATGGGTAAAAAAAAAAAACAGTATTATGGGATATTTCCTGCCCCTTGAAAAAATACTTTTACGCCACTACATAGGTGGCGGTAAAAGTTTGCGAATATTCTGGCGTTAATTTTGTCTTTAGCACATTTCGCTGTTTAGTAAACCATGCATTAATGTGTACGTAGCGTTATTTTCAGCGAATGCGATAACTGGCGAACAATTATTCTTGCGCAAGAAAATTCGCACATTTACCGCAGGTTAGTAAACTGGCGATAACATATTTGGCGAAAATTCTGTCTATATATTGTGCGAATATTTTTAACGCACTTTAGTAAACGGACCCCATAGTATAGTATTCTACAGCTTCTTGAAGTTATATTTACTATTCCTTTAAAAACAAAAGACGGATCGGGTTTACTTCCCATACAAAATATCTGCCATTGCAGGACATGCACAATGTTCGCTGCTACTTGATACTTGAAAATTGACCTTTAAGAAGTCTGTTTCGCACATCTGAAGCATTAACTTGTGGTTTGGGGTCAAATTCTTTCTGCTACTGTCTGATGTCATGCCAGCATCTGGAAGCTTGGTGACAGCCGTTTGCCACTGAGATGAAGTGCACAGACTCATGAATCTGAAATGCGTGTCCATGTGCAAGGCACTATTATAATAAACCAAAATAGCAACACATTATATCTTAAAATGCCAAATTTTGCTGCAGCTATGTTAAAAAAGCACATTAATTGATTCAAGTTGAGCTATATCTTTCATGCAAAACAGTTATTTGTGCCCCCTCCTACACAATCTACACTGTAAACAATACTTTGTGTATGCTTCCATGTCTCGTTGGAAATAGATGAGGACTTGGTTGTGAACTACAGTTTCCAGAAACCACAGCTTGGATTTTTTGCTTTGTGTCTGTGAGGCTAGAATAAATACACATACAATTCTTTGTGCACACCATGATTTGTTGTGTGTGCTGGCCTCAAAAATTGTGCACAGCTTAGAGGGAACACTAATCAGGAGCCTTCGTTATCTAAATAGTTGTGTATTTTCATATCAGTAGGATCAGCCATGATTGCTCTTACTTGCCCACACAATTTTTTTCCTATGTGGCATAAATAAAAAATGGCCATAAATATGCAGTAGTATAGATATCACGCTTATGCATCTAATAGTCATATGAACCTAGCTTTGCAGGGTGGAATGGAGGCACAGATGCAGAAGTGAGAGGAGTCACTGCTCCCAGACCCAAACAATTATTTGTGCTGCAGATTGATTTCATATTAAAAAAATTGTAGGGTGCCCAAAAGTCATCGTTTTATTTTTGAAACAATACTATACAACCATCGTCATGGAAAGCCTACTAGTATAATTATAGTATATAAAAACCGATTAGTTTATAATAGTTTGTAGTACCCCACACCCTTAAACAAATGGTGGTCTCATGCCTTAAAAAATGGGTTTGGGAAGTCTCTCTCTCTTAATAGCCGCAAAAGCTAGTGGCGGGGGAGAATTGAGCCCTCTGATTGAAACTAATGCCAAGGTCAGGAGACACTTATCCCAAGGAGTGCTACTATGCAGGGAGACACAAGCCTTCTTATACTATGAGGTAAATAGTTAGGGACCACTGTATGGTGTTTACCATGGCATGGTATGGTGGCAATTTTATGATCATAACTTTGTAACTAAAAACCCGTTTTTATAAATACATGCACTTTCATTTTTACTGAATTACTTATGAGACAGGGACCAGGGAATGTGCATTGATTAATTAAATCAGTAGCACTTCCATTGTATTTAAACACATTTTTACTTAGCCTTGGAGTGCTCCCAGAACCCCCCTTGTATTTTTATAATGGGAGTCTTTGTAAGGTCAAGCATGGCAGCCACTGTATCAGAATATAAATGGTCCCAGCCAGGCCTGGACTGAGATTCAAAATATGCCCTATTATTTCAAGTACACAGAGACCCAAATAGCCCCCACCATCCCAATAAATAGTGACTGTCTATGGCAGTGATCCCCAATCAGATGTCCACCAACCTCGTGCATGTTGCTCCCAGTGGCCTCAAAGCAGGTGCTTATTTTTAAATCACTGACTTGAAGGCAAGTTTTGGCTGAAGAAATACTAGGTGTACTGCCAAACAGATCGTCATTTAAACTGCCAGTCCAAATAAGGGCTATCAATAGTCAATCACAGTCCTTCTTTGTCACCCCCAGCAACTTTTTTTCATGCTTGTGTTGCTCCCCAACTCTTTTTTACAATTGATTATGGCTCATGGGTAAAAAAAAGTTGGGGACCCCTGGTCGATGTCATCTTCTGCCCCTCTGGCATTTACCAGTATCCAGGCCTGGTCCCAGCACCCATATTATTATTGGTAAATCTACTGGGTCCCACTAGCATACTTTATGATCTGAACATTGCTCCAGTCATATAAAAACCTGGCTCTATATCGTGGTGTAATGATGATACCTCCGGAGCAAGAGTGGCATACCATGTGAAATGCATAGAAGATCTTAAAAGTTTCCAGACTCAATGCTTTTATGAATCTCTGTTTGTAAGTATCCCATTAAGGTTTTGATTTATGTCTTACTAAACCACTATTACACAACTCTGGTGAGTAGGCGATTCAGCCAGAGTGTGGTATTTAGATCACCTTACACCTACACGTGTTTATATGGAAAAAAATTGAGGACTTACACTTCTAAAGAAATAAAGCAATAATATGGGCAACTATGCACTAGAGGCATTTCTGCACTTCCCTACAGATTTATTGACTTGACTGGTGGCTGCAAAATGATCACATACTTCATGCATCAGTGCATGGTGCATACATGCAAAATAAATCCAAATATATGTGTGGAATATATTACAAGAGATTGTATGCTAACAATAACACCATCGCCAAACAGTTACAAGAAGGATGTCACAAAGACATTTCTAGAAAGATTTCCTTCACTGAGAAAAAGAGAGGCCAAGTTGGTGGAGCATGGTGATGTCTTCTGATCTAGCTATGAAGTGGAGTCCCCTATCCAGCAGCTCTCCAGCTGTTCAATTTTGGCAATGGCCATCAGGAATGGCAGGATTTGTAATTCCGTCAGTAACAGCTGGATAAGGAAATTCCTTCTTTGGAGTGCACCCAGTTCCACAAACTGAAACAAGGTCAATAAGAAGCTTTCCCAGGTTCCACCCTTTTTGGGAGCTAAACAAACACCAAACCCAATCCAAGAATTGGAAGCCAAACCAAACTACCACTATTTCCTGCCACAAAGCCCTTAAAGGAAAAGTATGGCAAATACACAGTACAAGCTGTGCCGTTATTTCAAGATACACAAACACACACACCTATCTGTGTGACTATATCATACAAATTCCTTGCAATTTGGAATCAAACTTAAGGCCCTTGCACTACAAGGGAGAAGTGCTAACCAATGAGCCTTCATAATCATTGCTGACTTAAAGGGGAACTCCACACAAACACAACTTAAGCTTTTTGAAAAGTTAACACAATTTCAAACAACTTTGCAATATTCATTAATTAAAAAATATTCAGACTTTTTCTGATTTTTAATAGTTTGGAATAGTTCCCTAAGCCTAGCCTCCTACTCTCCTGCTGTTCTGCCTGACTACTTTGCTGAGCTGGCTGACTACTGTTACTTTGTATAAGCAGCCATCTGTCCTTAGCCTGCATCCTCCAAACCCCACAATTCCCTGCAGATTCCCTGTGATTTCAATAAGGAACGGAACATCACAGTGCAATGCATTTTGGGTTATGTAGTTCCTGCATGCTGACTCTAAACTGTGGAGAAGTTGTTACAATTTGTAACATCAGTGTTTAGTCCCTCCTTCCCTGCCAGGATTTCAAATGATGCAGAGAACTGTTAAAAAGCTGGATTTCAGCATAGAAAATCACAATTATTTATACTTTTTGAAGAAACGGGTAACTGTGATGGGTATATTAGGGTTTTCTGTGTTATGTGGGCCTCTTTATCAAATTTCTGTCAGTGGTAGTGGGCCATAATAGTCTATGCTGGCAGAGAAAATACTGTGTGTGACATTAGCATAAAAAAGTTTGAATAGCATGCTAAACCCATCAGACTGCATCAGAGGGCAAATGCAGGCTGAGAGCAGTCGAGCCAACTCTCTTTGTATCCCTGTCCTTATATTGCGGTTAGTGCATTTCTTTCAACATGCATTTCTCTAAATTATATCTTGAACAATGTGTCAAAAAAAAATGCTGTGTGTAAAAGCCCTTAGTACACTCATTAAAGGGTGGTTCACCTTTAGGTTAACTTTGAATATGCTATAAAATGGCCAATTATAAGCAACATTTCAATGAGTCTTCATTATTTATTTATTATAGTCTTTTAATTATTTGCCTTCTTCTTCTGACTCTTTCCAGCTTTCAAATGGGGGTCACTGACCCCATCTAAAAAGCAAATGCTCTGTAAGGCTACAAATGTATTGTTATTGCTATTTTTTAATGCTCATCTTTCTATTCAGGCCCTCTCCTATTCATATTCCAGTCTCGTATTCAAATCAGTGCATGGTTGCTAGGGTAATTTGTACCCTAGCAACCAGATTGCTGAAATTGTAAATTGGAGAGCTGCTGAATAAAAACCTAAGTATCTCAAAAAAACACAAATATGACTCTCTACATCATACTAAAAGTTAACTCAAAGGTGAACAACCCCTTTAATTGCATAAAAATGCAGCATCTGTGCCCCCTGCAGCACGGTCTGCTTCCTCTGTAGTTATGCCCCTGCATGAATCCATAATGTGGCAAAATATTTCTACTGGGTTTATTTAGGGGGTTATTTATTAAGGTTTAAGTTGTGTTTTCCACAAAATTCGAGTTTTTGAGTTTTTTTTTTTTTGGTCAAAACTCACATTTTCGGGTGTATTTTTCAAGATTTATTATACCTCGACCCTGGAAATAGCTCAAATCCAAAAAATACACCATCTAAAACCTGTTGAGGTCATGTAGGAGTCAATGGCAGAGGTCCCTTGACTAATTCGAGTTTTTGGGTTTTGCAACTTGAACTTGTAGAATCAAGTTTTTTCCATTCTAGTTTTTTCTTAAATAAGATACCATTGAAGTTGTGAGTTCATTTGAGGTATAAAAAAACTCTAACATTCGACTTTTGATAAATGACCCCCATAATGTTTACATTTTATCAGCAGGTATGGTAATTCAAATTACAGAAAGGAAGGAACACAACAGTTCCCAAGCAATGCAGATAATAGATCCTATACCTGTATTATGTATCTTCCTCTGGAACCATGCATACCATGAACACATGGACTATAATACACAAGATTATAATATCATGCACAGATATTAGCAAGATAAGTTAAAGGACACATCCAATGCTAACATTTACAAATATTGCACAAAATATAGAGATGAAATGGCAGTCGAAACTATGACATGCTGTGGGATGTGTTTATTTTCAGTGTGGTATAAATGCACGCAGATAGATAAAAGGGTGAGGCTGGCAATTTTCTGTTATAATTCCTATTGGTGCTGCTAATAATTGGAAGGTTACAAGCCGATCTGCATTTGCTCTTGCACAGAGAGATGGTTGACTTATCACCCCTCCCCTGGCAGAGCAAGGGCCCAGATTTCTGCCATCTTTATTCCTCCCACGCTTTGCCCTTGCATCTGGCAGTAAACACATTCATTCATAAAAGATGAGGCCATATTAAATATTCAGAGACTTTTCGTCTCTGGTGAAAATCCTTACCAGACAGCTTCCTGTCTTAACTCTTTCAGCCCCCAGAAGGGAACTGGAATTAAAGGGAGAAAGAAGATGCATCAGGAGATTAATACAGCCAGAACTGCGTGTTTACCTTCATATGAACTGGAATTATTCCCATTTCCTATCCCCTTTGAAAAAAATAATATATTTAAAGGAAACTGTACTGGCAAATGGCAAATGGCCAGCACAGTTATTATATTATCTAGTACTGTTCTAAACTGCTGTGCTACACAGCAATAGGCACATACATGCTTGCCCTATACATAATCTTAAAATCTTACTTTGAGTACCAGATGAAAGGCAGTTAAGGCATGAGGCAAACTTCAAAATCAGATTTGGTAGCAATATACAGCACCCCGTTTAGCCGACTTCTCCATGCCCAGTCCAGGTTATTGGCCCTGACTATATATTGTAGCTACAGACATCTCAACAGACAGGTTCATCATAACTTGTCACCAGCCATGCCCCCAGTTGTTTTAAGAGACAGTGGTGAAGGTTTCAGAGGATATGTGTTGAAAGAGGACTTGTACCGAGGGTATTGCAGGCTAAAAAAAAAAAGAATAGTTGTTTTTTGACACTTCAAGACTTCAACATTTTGGTGTTGGTTTTTGATTTATTTCTGAACATGATGGATTAGGGTAATTTAACAGAAGGTGGTGCTGTTCATGAAAAATTTTTTTTTTATATATATGATAGATTTACTGCTAGGTTACCACAGCTCTGAGTAACCCAGTAAATGATTGATTGTAATGCTAAGACACTATAGTATTAGTATTTATATAGTGATTGATACACAAGGTAGAGTCCTGCAGCGGGTCGGGTACCCGCGGGTTACCTGCAAAAACCTGCGGTACCCTGCGGGTTGCGGGTAGAAGTTCTGGGTGCGGGTATAGATGTGGGTCGGCGGTTCTGAGCGTTTGCGGTTCGCGCCGCGGGTCTTCTCAGCAATTTTTACTACTTTTTTCTGATCACGTCTACTCCCGATGATGTCACTTCTAGTTTACAATGACAGCACTTCCGGATCCTCTATGGTCAGCGGGTCCGGTTTGCGGATAAGGTACTTGCGGGTCGGATCGGGTAGCGGGTAAGAATGCGGGTTGCGGGTCCAGCTTGCAGATTGCAGATTGCAGGTTGCGGTTACGGGTTCCAAAAAATGATGGACCCACGCAGGACTCTAACACAAGGTTTGCCCTAAATCATTCTGACAAAGGTCCCTGTACAACATACTACATGTGAGTTAAAAGAAGAGTGAAAAGCACTGTAGATAAACCATCATCAATGATAAAATATATATATATATATATATATATATATATATATATATATATATATATATATATATATATCTGAGAAAAGAGCACATCTATTCAGCAGCAATTAGTGACTTTCATTTTATCAGGTCTTTTCTATCCAAAATCTCTCCACTGTCCATCTTGAGAATTACCTGAACAAAACCATGCATCTGCCTTGTCAATGAAACATTGATTTCAATAGAAACCACCACCCCTCCCCCCCCCCAAGCTGAATTGTTCCCAGAAGGGAAAACACAAGCATGTGCACAATGTGGGGTTAGTGGTAACTGAAAGTCCTACCCCTATCATTAATTTTTTCAGATATACATT
Organism: Xenopus laevis; assembly: GCF_017654675.1. NCBI lineage: Eukaryota > Metazoa > Chordata > Amphibia > Anura > Pipidae > Xenopus > Xenopus laevis. The sequence continues at coordinate 123,613,887 of NC_054371.1, read as the reverse complement.
TATCCTTCTTTTTGTTTTAAAATCACAGAAATTCTTTGTGTGGTGTATTAGAATCTAAATGTGCCACATAAACATTCTTAGCTGAAGAGATGTTCTTGTGCTCTTTCCCTGAGTGTGTATGTGCACTACCTGCCTTTTGTCTGTTATAAAGGTGTTTAGTGCCAGTGGGTGACAGGAATCAAGTGCATAACATATTTAAAAAGAAAACAGTATTGCATATGCTGTAAGAGATAAACAGACATCAATGCTGACCCAGTCACCTACTAAAGCTGAAATGGCACCAGCCCCCAAAGAGTTAATCAGCTGCGGGGAGGGGGCATTTAGCTGATTGGACAAGTAGTGGTTAACAGGCTGCTGAAGAGGCGCGCACACACACACACCACAGCAATGTGTCTCATTTATAGGAGAAAGTTAGCAACCCACGTTACTTTGACTGACAGCTGCAGCCAGTCAGACTCCCAGGGCATTGTGGGAGCCGTAGTTTCATAGGCGACGCCCTCATTATACCGTGGTGTTTAACCAATTCGTAACACAGGCAAACAATAACGATCAAAAACACCAATTTAAGCTTTGCTAGAAACAAGCGCAGCCGCCGCCATTTTATGAAAATGCTACCGCACAATTACACTGTGATTACACACGGAAAGGGTTCCAGAGCTGCCATCATTTGTACAGCCTTGGACTGTTTTTAATTGCAGAAGCGCCCCATTTATTCGCGAATTAATATAAGAAAAAAAGGAGACTTTAAATTCGGCAAACGAGAGAGAAACAATAGGTGGACTGTGAATAGTCAATTTTCCCTGTGGCACATTTGCAAAGCCAGTGTTAACTGAGCATTCCACCTGCTTATTGTTCTGTAACTACACTTCCCACCATTCATTTCCCTTGACCAACTCCCTCCCCCGCCCGCTAAGACGATTTTCACGTCTACAATTGGTTTTCACAAGAATAACGTCAACGCCCCACGTGGGGAGCTATTTACTGATTGGATACATTCGTTTGGCATTTGCAGCCAATAGAGAGATCGAGGTTGGGTGTCACACAGTAGTCAGCCGAAGGGCGGGAGGTATTTAAGGTGGTCTGGTGTGATTGTCACATATGTGTGTAATTGTAAAGGAGGAACGGGAGGGTGTTTGAATAGCGAGGATAACCGCTCACGCACAGTATAAATACACTGCACTTGTAATCAGTTCTTATTTATAAACGTTCGGTATGGCAATGTTGAATTAAACGTGCATGATTACTGGGGCATGAAATGGGCTACTTATCACACACCCACCATTCCTACAAACCATGAGGAAAGGCACTCTCATGGGAACTGGCACAGGGGCTGCAGCCTGCGTGCTGAGAGTAGTCCTGTATTAACCCTCTCAGTAATGGGAGTGCTGCCTAGCATTGAAGGGAAAGTTTACCTTCAAATACAACGAAATTTTAGTGACCCGCTCCAGGGACACGCAGGGCACCATTAGAAATCACGGGACTGTACAACAAAATTTTCGGGCTCTGCCCGCTCCACACAACAGTTAAAAGACCATACAGATATCAGTGCTTAAAAAGGTAACCCCCTCCACACACACACAAGTAATAAAAAGCTATTGATGGTCAGGGCCCCCTTATAAGTTTAAAAAAATTGTGGTGCCAGGGCCTCCCTTAAAAGTTTTTTTTTAAAAATTGGTGGTCAGGGCCCCCCTACAAGTTAAAAAAAAATAATTGGTGACCAAGGCCCCCCTATAAGTAAAAAAAAAAAAAAACATTGGCGCCAGGGCCCCCCTTACAAGTTAAACAAAAATTGGGGCCCCAAAGAATATTTTTAGAATATTAAAATAATACATTGGTGGTCAGGGGATTAAAAAAAAAAAAAACACAAATTGGTGTTAAGTAGAATTGAACTCATGGCTTCAGGACTTTAATTTCGGCTGTTTTCGTGACGTCGGATCTTTTCGCAGCTTCAGGACTTCAATTTCAGCAGTTTTCGTGACTTCGGGTCTTTTTGCCGCTTTGGGAGTTCAGCTTCGGCTGTTTTCTTGGCTTCGGGTCTTTTTGCCGCTTTGGGAGTTCAGCTTCAACTTTTTTCGTGGCTTCGGGTCTTTTCGCTGATTCGGGACTTCGGCTGTTCAGATTTTCGGCACTTCTGCATTATGGCTGTTTGGGGCTTCGGAAATGGCCGCACGGCTTCGGCGCTGTCAGGGGGGGGGTCTCTGTTGAAAGTGCAGCACTGCCGGGACCCTTTTCAGGCCGGGACACTTGTACCTAGGGTTGCCACCTTTTCTGGAAAAAAATACCAGCCTTCCTATATTCTTGCCATTTTTTCCTATTAACAACATTGGCATCAAGCATCACCGGCCAGGTGGCAATCCTACTTGTACCCCCTGTCCCCCCCCTGATGGCTGCCCTGGGGACACGTCTAGAAAATGTATCTGGAAGTGCTCCGGTGTTTATATTTAAATAAAAGGGGTCTGTGCAGCAACATGAATTTACTGGAAGCTTCCCTGAATTTTCTAGTGATCTGCTAAGCGTACTTCAGAGGAAATGCGCACAAGTGTAGGTTGGAGCACTTTTCTGTGAAAATGTTTGCTGGAGGCCTGGAGCATTATGGGATTTGGGGGGAAAGCACTCAGACTTGCATTTCAGCATCTTTGCAGCTAGGGTTGCCACCTTTTCTGTAAAATGACCAGCTTTCCTATAATTCTTTATTTTTTCCCTATTAATTAAATTGGCATCAAGCTTAATTTTTACCGTCCAGGCTAGTAAATTACCAGCCAGGTGGCAAACCTATTTGCAGCTGAAGTTAGTGAGATGTATTAAGTTGCTGGAGACATGTCAACTCCCCTGCAATTTTCAGGATTTGCTAAATTTTATCCCATATAATAGTAACAGGCCCATCACCTGGAACATGACATAATCAGGGCTCTAAGGGCTCTTACACACGGGCGTTTTTTGGGGAGCGCATGAGTAAATAGGTCAAGTGGGATGTACTCACACAGATGCATGTAAGTGCAGCGTTTGGCGCTTACATGCGTCTGTGTGAGTTAACAATAATTGAGTGCGTTTACTCCTGCGCTCCCCTGCAAAGAATGCCTGTGTGTAAGAGCCCTTAGGGGGTGCGAAGATGCACTCAGATCAGTTCCAATGTGGGTTAACATGTCTGCTGCTGGTGGCTGAGTGCATAGGGACTTTAGGGCTAGTGGTACACCTACACCTATGCTATGCAGTCTGTCCTCTGTATGCAATTTTTCACTCCATGTTTGCCCTGATAGGCAGATGGTATGCCTGTCACAGCACACACAAAAGGGAGCGGAGAAAACACTGGGGCTTATTTTTACACACTGGGCAAATTTGCCCATGGGCAGTAACTCATAGCAACCAATCGGTGACTGTCTTTCCTCAGCCAGCTGCAGGTAAAACAATAAATGTAACAATTTTATTGGTTGCCATGGGTTACTGCGCATGGGCAAATTTGCCCAGTGTTAATAAATGACCCCACTGTGTTTATCACTAGCCTTAGGCAGTGGTTCTGAAGCTGTGGGGCTTGCCCACTAGTGGCCCAAAATCTGTGGATTGGGGTCCCAGTCTGAATAGCAATTGGGGTCAATTCTTATTTTCTGTTATGGATACCCTTTCAACAATAGCAGGCATAGTGTTAATGTAGCTGTAACGTTTTTTGGTACAGCTAAATGAGTGCAATTAAAAATGCTTGATCCTAAATAAAGAGGGATAGAAATATTCCTTAAGGCTGAAGGCACATAGGACACGATGACAGCCGTCGTTCTCCCTAACAGCACTGCAGCAGTCAATATTACTTGTTAGCCTGCAGTATACTTATTGATTTGTCTGCTGCCATGCTCTCAGAACTGCATCAAAAGATCTAAACTGCCTTTCCCAGCTTGGCAAAGTTTCCCCTTTAAAAGAATGGGAAATACAGTGCCTATTGCAGCATAGACAGAGCACCCCCCTTTTTTTAGGGAAACTATGTCAGTTATGGGAAAGGCATTTTCCTTGGTCCTTCCTGAAGTATCTCAGTGGTCAAATGTCTGCTAGGCCTAAAAAAAAAAGCACATAAATACTTAATTTCCATTGGAACTGGGAATCAACAAGACAAATAGCCACGAAGAATTTAACATAAAAAAACAGTTGGAAATTTTCAACATTTACATTGTTTAATTTAGTGTTGTTAAAGTGGTGGCCCTCCAAGGATATTCTGTGGCAACCCAGTCTGCTTAAACCTCTATAGACTTATTTGTATGACACTATGATGTGACCCTCTAACATTTTTCAACATGAGCCAAATAAATAGAACTTATGCAAAAAATACATTCTGCCTATTTATGTAATCATAAAATATATATAATGGATAAGCAAAAGTTAAAGCGATACTGACACGTTTCTACAAAAATCATAGGAATGTGTCAGTATCAAGTAGTTGCACCCTGAATAGTTCCCCTGAAAGCCCTCCTCAAAGCCGCCCCCAGCCATGAACCTACACTGACCTGACCCTCTGACACTGCTAAAAGATCTTCTGAGCGTGATCCTTCCATAGGCTAGTTACGAATGAAAACAGGACTTCAGCCTATGGAAGGATCGTTCCGCCCCCAGCTAAGCGCCACAGAAGGAAGGCGGAAGATCCGTTAGCTGTGTCAGCGGGTCGGCTGAGCAAAGCTACACAGGGCTTGGGGGTGGCTTTGAGGGGGGCTTTCAGGGGAACTATTCTGAGTGCAGCAACTAATTGATACTGACACTTTCCTATGATTTTTATAGGAATGAGTCAGTATTAGGCCCAAATTTGTGGCGAATCCACATAGGCCTGGGCGGCACATTTTTTGGGGCGGCATGCCGCCCAGCCACTCTGTGGGGGGCACTGGGGACACACTGCTCTCCAGTGCTCTGGGCCTCTGGCACTTGCATGCCAGCGCTCTTGCGCCTGCGTGAGGTAGTGCAAGCGGGCGCTAGGACCACGCGGCCTAGGGGCACCCGCCCAGCAAATCTGGTCAGTATCGATTTAATTGTGCAGTGGGAATATCTGTGCACTGGTAACCTAATTATCTACCTTGCAAGGACCAAACATGGAGTAGCTTAAATTTCCCGGTTTGCCTTGTATAGCTCAAGAAATAATAAAACTTTTTTCATGATTAAAACAATAGACACAAAGTAAGCCCAGCACAAGCCCTATTCAATGAACTCATGTTGAACAAATGGTCATACTGCCAATACTGTCTACGATCCTTATTAAAAAAACATTTCAAGGGTTTCGGTGTTTCCACTGCAACCTTGCAGGATTATTATTTAATAAGGGACTTGCATTAATCCCTTTGCTCCTTTTTGTTATACTGGCCTGCACATACATGTGTGTATATTTTATTTATATATCATTACTTGTGTAACTTGCACATGCACTTGTAATATGGTATACAATACATTTATAATACACAACAAGAACAAGTGAAGGGCACAGTGCAAGTTGGTGATGAAATATATTAAAAAACTGCCAGCTTTTAAGATTTACAAAAACAGAGCTTACAATCAAGGTGGATGGATAACATACATTCATAGACAGGAGAGAATAAGAACTGTGGGCAGTGCCCAGCAAGTAGGATTTTTGGCAAAATATTTATTGGGTTATTTACAGAGGAAAAATGGGTCAGAGTATCAAGTATGAGTAAAGAGCAGCAAGAGAATTATTTAATGATGGAGGTGTAAGTCCTAACAAAGACTCAGTTTAATAGGTTGCAATATGAGCAGGGTAACCTTGAGTCAGACAGTCTACGTACTGCAAGTGTCACACTCAATAACTTCTTAAGTAGATACTGTACCGGAGCCATACTAAGGGGGTTATTTATTAAAGTACAAATTCCAAAAATAAATTCTGAAAAAAATTGAGTTTTTTATACTATAAAATCCGAATTTTTAGTGGGGAAAAAAACCTCATGATTTTCATGATTTATTATACCCAGAGGCTGCTAAAAGTCCAAATCTGAAAATACTCCATTTCCAAGCTGTTGGGTCCTGTAGAAGTCAATGGCAAAGGTCCCATTTCAAATTTGGTCTGACTTTCTTTACTTAAAAAATCATAAAATAAATCGAATTTTGATAAATAAGTGTTTTATGTAGATTTTAAATGCTATCTATATGGCTCTATATGGGTCATGCTATTGGTACCCAGCAGTATGTAATTTAAATAGCAAATTATTACAACATACATTTTTTTCATGATTGGGATAGTCTTGTCATCAGATGTAATCTCTGGGCCGTTCATCGCCATTTTTCAAAGTAGTCTGTTCTCATACAATCTTGCCAAGTGTTAGGACTGAGTTTTTGGTAATCCATAAGTACTTGTAATGTTCCACTGCCTCTCATTTACATGAGTGAAAAATGCCTTTAGTTGCTTGTCACTAACTGCTGGTGGTTGTCCCTGGAGCTCTGTTGGTCAAAACATCTCTAATATACAGTAAAGGATACCTTTTATTGGATGATTTAGTAGAAGCTTTTGGGACTACTTGGGTTTATGCTTCAGGCATTGGTATAATACTGCAACTGAAAAATCATGAAATTAATGCACAGTAGCACAGGGTAAAAACCATTGTTATAAATCTGACATGTATGTGTAAAATCCATTCCCATACAAATATTGATCAGCTCATTTCAGCTCTGATCCCTCTTCAGAGGTTAATAAAATGAATACATAGTTGTGAGGTGACGGCAAACCTGAGGCAAGTGTCTTCAAAAGGCTAATGCCAGGAGGGCTGATCTTGAGCTCCTACGTTGTTATCAAGCCTGTCCCTGTATCCAGAGCTATTGCTTTGGTGTGGGTGCAGGCACACTGACTGGATTTTGGTGCCGAAATACAAACTCCTGCGTTTCAAATCTGAACTCCACTCCATGAGCCTGCACCCACGGCAACGCAATGGCTCTGGATGCCCATATGGCATTAGCATAATATAAACTCACATTCCCTTAATAGCCGCGAAGGAGCCAAAGCCACGAAAGGAGCCAAAGTTGAAGTCCTGAAGCCACGAAAAGAGCCAAAGCTAAAGATTCAAAGCCATGAGTTCAGTTCTACTGAACACCAATGTGTTTTTTTTAAATTTTATTTTATTGAACCCCTGGCCATCAATGTATTATTTTAATACTCTATAGGCCCCTGCCCCCAATGTTCCTTTTTAACTTGTAAGGGGGGGGCATGGCCACACCAAAATCCTGAGCAGCGCACTCTTCGGATCACATCAAGGAATCGCTTGGTCATCAAATCATTGGTAAAAAACTTGATTTTATTAAATATTTAACATTTTAACAAACTGTATAGCCCTGCGCCATGAGGTCTGACGCGTTTCGTGTCACTGCACTTCATCAGAGACCTCACTTCCTCCTGGCAAATCCCTCTTTTAACCCCACTTAACCCCTCCCAATTAATTTAATGATTAACCCTTTAAACACTTGTTATTAAAACATGCAATCCAAATATGCCCTTAAAAACAAACAGTTCATTAATTATATTTAAATTCATTGAGTATAAATTTTGGGGGGGCATGGCCACCAATGTTTTTTTTAAAAAACTTTTATGGGGAGCCCTGGCACCAATGTTTGTTTTTTTTAACTTATAGGGCCCCCAATGATTTTTTAAAAACTTTTATGGGGGGCCCTGGCACCAGTGTTTTTGTTTAACTGATAGGGGTGCCCTGGTCACCAATTTTTTTTTAACTTATAAGGGGGCCCTGACCATCAATAGTTTTTACAACTTGTGTGTGTGTGTGGGTTTACAGTTTTTAGCGCTGATGTCTGTGTGGCCTTTTTACTGTGGGGTTTGGAGGCTGGGGTTGCCTCACGAGGAAACCTTGGGCGACTTCGGAAAACGAATCGCTGCGTGTGATTAACCCCCGGCGATTTTTCATTTTAGCCAGCACAAAGTGAGGGAAGGCGTTCAGGAATATTGGTCGCCGCAAAGACGAGGCGATTAGTTAGTATATTGAAAACATTTGATATTTTGCACAGCCTATCTATTTATCCAGTTTTTACACTGAACTGTTTGAGGTTTGGTAGTTGTTTGTATGCCAGTAGGGGAGCTTCTGGGAATATATTCTGCGGTCTGTCATTGAACTACATCATGGGTTGCATAGGCATGGATTATAAATGATGACAAGAAGGAAACAGTTATGGTTTGTGGTCTAATTGAACTGAAGGAGGTTGTCCATGGCTATGGTGTGAAATCCTTGTTTGCTGAATTCCAGAATTCTGAGCGTTCGTAGATGTTCATCCCTATCGGCATGGTCTGAGCAAATATGATTATATTGTATTGCTTGGCTATATTCACACTGAGATTCAAAATAAGACCTGGAATTTTAAATACAAAGAGGCCCACATAACAACCACAAGCCCAATAAATAGTGACTGTCTATCAGATCTGGACTGAGAATCAAAATAGGCCCTGGCTTTTCAGGTACACAGAGGCCCAAACAGCCCTCCAGCAGCCCACTAAATACTGACTGTCTATGGCATCTTACTGGAGCCCCTCTGGTATTAGCCAGAACTTACAGATTGTCAGTCCGGGCATTTATATGATTGACTTATTCATATAGTTGGAGTGGAAGTCATTTCTGAGGTACGTGTGTCTCTCTGTAGGTTTTTTATATATGGAGGTCACAAGGTTGTGTCTATGAAACTGATTTTTATTTTAAGTAGCTTAACTTTCAGTCCAGATAAATACAATGTCATCAGTGTAGTGGAGGTCAAACCACCTGAAAGATCTGTGAGTTGTGAGATTCTTGGCTCAGCCTTACTGCTACCTGGGGAATTGTTTTACAATTAAACTGTGGGATTAGAAAATATGACTTCTCATGAAGTAGAACAAGCAAACCACTGAACTAATAATATATACAAATGAAAAAAAAATTGGACTTGTAATGTGAAAGAATACAATGCAACATTAAAGAGGTTGTTCACCTTTGAGATAACTTTTAGTATGGTGTAGAGAGTGATATTCTAAGATAATTTGCAATTTGTTTTAATTTTGTATTATTGAAGGTTTTTGAGTTATTTAGCTTTTTATTCAGCAGCTCTTCAATTTGCATTTTAAGAAATCTGGTAACTAGGGCCCAAATTACCCTAGCAACCATGCATTGATTTGAATAAGAGACTGGAATATGAATAGGAGAGAGTCTGAATAGAAGGATCAGTAATAAAAAGCAGCAATAACAATACATTCGTAGCCTTACAGAGTATTTGTTTTTTGTTACTCAACAGACAGACAAAAGGACTTACTAAGAGATATCAGAGACAGAAGCTCCAGTGGTTGTCTTACATTTCCATGCATTTTAGAATTATTAAATGTTCCACAATTATGAAACATTTCTGGTAATTCTGGTCCTTTTTCATATTCTTCCATAACTAGCACACAGTTCTTTGGAAACTAAAGGTAAATGTGAGTTAGATGAAAGGTTTTATATGATCAAAAAGATGCATGTAAACTTCCACCATGTAGAATGTAATGCAACATCCATTCCAACTTAAAGAAAAATGATACCCCCAAAATGAACACTTAAGCAACAGAGTTTACATCATATTAAGTGGCATATTAAAGAATCTTACCAAACTGGAATATATATTTAAGTAAATCTTGCCCTTTTACATCTCTTGCCTTGAGCCACCATTTCACGATGGTCTGTGTGCTGCCTCAGAGATCACCTGACCAGAAATACAACTCAAACTGTAACAGGAAGAAGTGTGGAAGCAAAAGTAAGAACTCTTTGGTTAATTGGTTTATGTGACCTAACAAGTATGGTTTGTTGGCATGTTTGTGTGAATAGTACGATTCCAGGGGGCAACCCTTATTTTTTAAAATGGCAATTTTCTATTTATGATTACCCAATGGCACATACTACTAGAAAAGTATATTATTATATGAAAATGGTTTATTTACATGAAGCAGGGTTTTACATATGAGCTGTTTTATGCAATATATTTTTATAGAGACCTACGTTGTTTGGGGGTATAGTTTTCCTTTAATGCAGGTGGTCTACAGACCAGTGCAATGTGGCCATATAATCAGAATCTTCAGATTATCTTCCACAAGCAAATATGATGCACTCTAGAGCCTATTGACTCTAGTGCAGTGATCCCCAACCAGTAGCTCGTGAGCTCACCAGCTCCTTGAAGGCAAGTTTTGGTTGCATAAAAACCATGTGTGCCAAACAGAGCCTCATGTATGCTGCCAGACCACATAGAGGCTACCAAACAGCCAATCACAGTCCTTATTTGGTACCCCAGGAACTGTTTTCATGCTTGTGTTGCTCCCCAACTCTTTTTACATTTATAATGTAAATGTATAATGTAAAAAAGGTAGATCCCTGCTCTAGTATTTGTTTACTGTTATGATGTGGAGCTCTATTATTTGCCATGATTTTAATCTCTTCACCCCCTTCCCCCAGTAGGAAATGTAGCTGTCAGTAAATTCCATTCTGAGAGAATTCTATAATCATTTTTACCCTACTGGGAGGGTTAAACATTTCTAACGGATGTCTTGAGCATGAAAATGATGTAAACTTTTGAGGTATGACAAGTACAAGTACACATTTTCAACCCAGCTGTGGACAGCTGATTTTGTTTACCAGCAAAAACAATATAGTTCCAAATACTTGTAAAATACATGCCAGAGAGCATCTATATGCTCTTTATTTTGGTTGTTCTTTTATTTTAAAAGAGCCCTGTAGCCCACCATAACTAAAAGTGTGTTAGTTAAATGGAAGTATCTCCACATTTTTGGCTGCAGTTTGGTAAGAGAGAACCTTATGCTCATACTAGATATATCTAGGGGATATATAAGATCCAATATATCTCTTCCTCAATAAACTATTTTAATGAAAAACTTGCTTTGAGTCCCCAGTACTCCTCAGGATGCAGCTGGGCGGCATGCTGTTGCCGCCCTAGGCCCGGGCCTTTGTGGCCTAGCCACATATCCGGGCCTGTCCCCAGTGCAATACCTCCCCAGCAACCTTCTACCACATGATGTGGTCCTGCCCCACAATAAAAAGGTATTGGACTAAAATTCTCAGGGTACTAACAGAACACTTTGGTTTCCCAACAATTGTCTCTCCCCTTATATGTCTCGTGGGAGTTCTAGATGATATTTTAGTGTCCATATATGCTAGAAATAGATACCACTCACTTCTACCCCAAGAAAAAAACATAGCCATGCACTGGACAGATCTGGAAACAATTGGTTCACAACACTATCGACGGCTCTAATGTGGAGATCGTCAAAAGCACCACCTGGCGGAGAACCTCATCTGGTCCCACAACACCAGCTACTTAGCCAAAAAAGCCCAACAGCGCCTCTACTTCCTGCACAAGCTGAGGAAATCCAATCTCCCACCATCCTATACTCAAAACCTTCTACAGAGGGACTATTGAGAGCATCCTGAGCAGCTGTATCACTGTCTGGGCTGGGAACTGCACTGTCATGGAGCGCAAGACCCTACAGAGGATAGTGAAGACAGCAGAGAAGATCATAGGTGTCTCTCTTCCTTCCATCATGGACATTTACACCACTCGCTGCATCCGTAAAGCCACCAGCATTGTGGCTGATCCAACACACCCCTCACGTTCACTGTTCACACTCCTGCTATCTGGAAAAAGGTACCGAAGCATTAGGGCCCTCACTACCAGACTGTGTAACAGTTTCTTCCCCCAAGCCATAAGGCTCCTGAATACTCAGGGACCGGACAGATCTCTCTCACACACACACTCCATCTGACTTTACTATATACCACAACGTTACACAGCCACTGTCCGCCATTGTATGGATGAATAGCCATTGGATATAGTTGTTCCCTATGAGCACATCTGCACTTTGTCATGTTCTTTATCATGTTCTTGCTACTGTCATGTCACAATGATAAACCCATCATGTCTGACGTTTAGCATTATTTACTAAACATATGACATCTGCTGAGTGTGCACTGTCTTGTCCTGTCCCTGCATTATGCTGTCCTGTCTTGCAGGAGTTGCATATTTTTGCACTTGCACTTTTTGTCTGTTGTACATCTATGTTGTGTAGCACCATGGTCCTAGAGGAACGTTGTTTCGTTTCACTGTGTACTGTACAAACGTATATGGATGAAATGACAATAAACTCACTCTTGACACCCTTAATTAAACTGACATTTGAAGCCAGAGGGACGCAGTCCAAATATGAAAAAATCTGAACACCATGGTGTGAGGCGGACCTAAACTAAAATTCACTCTAATTTTGTAGATAACTTCTTACTGTATAGGAATATTGTTTATATGCTACTGATGTATCACTCACTGTCAAATGCTCTGTAAAGCTACACATTTATTGTTTATTGCTACTTTTAATTACTCATATTTCTATCCTATTCATATTCCGGTCTCTAAAGCTGGCCATAGATGTAAAGATTTTTTAAAAGATCCAATCGTCATCGTGAGACCACGATTATCTCGAAACGATCGTACGAATTGTCCATCAACTAAAAAGACCAATTTGCCAGGAAAACAAAGGGGAGCTGCCTGCTTGGCCCTGCAAACATAGATTGTACTGGGACCGATAAAGATTTTTTAACCTGGCCGATCAATTTCCTGACAGATGTCTAGGCAAAAAAATCGTAAGATGTTCGAATCCCACTAACCGCACGATAATTTCTTTTCGATTGGTCGGCAAGAGAAATCTTTGCGTCTATGGGGACCATTAGTCAAATCAGTGCATGGTTGCTAGGGTATTTTGCACCCTAGGAACCAGATTTCTGGAACTGCAAACTGGAGAACTGCTGAATGAAAAGCTAAATAACTCAAAAACCACAAATAATAAAAAAAGAAAGCCAATTGCAAACAGTCTCAGAATATCACTCCCTACATCATATTAAGAGTTAACACAAAGGTGAACAACCCCTTTAAGGCAATGCCATACACAAACCTTGTAGTTTCTGCAAGTAACTGACATTACGGATTAATTGTGAGAAAGCAGGCATTTTCCAGCAATAGGCCAAATCGCCACAAGTAATGTAATTTTCTTGCAGAGATTACAAGGTTAGTGTATGGCAAAGCATTTTTGGGGGGGTTTGTTGTCTACAGTAGCGATTTTCTAACACGGACAACAAATCTGTTTGTCTTTGCCCTAAGGCCTGTTCATATTCTGCACCCCATTTCATCAGTCTGCAGTCGTGCTGTTCTTGAATGTAATATGCTAATGACTAACACATATTGCTTATTACACTCTTTGCTTTGCCAAATTTGAGGGATAAATGAATTTGCAGGTGTATTTTAGATCCTCCATGAACGTTTTAAATCAGCTTCCAGTCGTAAAATGAGCGCATTCTTAGCTGGCATGTAGCTTTTTCATGAGGAGTCCCTAGTGTGTTTTGACTTCAGCCATTCCCCAGCAAAACCAATAATTAGACTTGGCACTTTACCCTGGCTAGAGGTAGCAGTGTAAATTAAACTATTCTCGAAAGCCGTACACCACCAATAATTACAGGCGGAGGGATTTTTGGAATGCTAAGTTCAAGTTCCATGGCAGTGGCTGAGTTTGTTTTACCCTGGCAGCTCTGCATCTTAACAGCCTTATTTGTAGTATGCAATGTCTGCCAAGAGCATTGGACCCCACCGGTGTACTGATTAAAAACAGTATCCAGAGACTCAAAAGAGTTACAGGGATCACTGACCTAAACTCACTGAACCATATTTTGTAACAGATCACAGACTCTTTTAAAGGGATACTCTGTTCAAAATTAAATGTCTGTATAACAGAGAACAATGTACAGAGGAGTGTTGGAAAAATGTGACTTGCTTTAATGTGAAGAAGCTTTTGGCCTCTTTACTGCTTGCACTTCTCAGTTAACATTCTAACAGTTAAGGAAAAAAAAACAACCCAAAATAAACACTTAACAGATAGTTCATATCATATTAAGTGGCATATTAAAGAATCTTACCAAACTGGAATATATATATTTAAGTAAATCTTGCCCTTTTACATCTCTTGCCTTGAGCCACCATTTCGTGATGGTCTGTGTGCTGCCTCAGAGATCACCTGACCAGAAATACTACAACGCTAACTGTAACAGGAAGAAGCGTGGAAGCAAAAGACACAACTCTGTCTGTTAATTGGCTCATGTGACCTAACATGTATGGTTTGTTGGTATGTTTGTGAGTACAGTGAATCCTACGATCAAAGGGGACGGCCCTTATTTTTTAAAATGGCAATTTTCTATTTATGATTACCCAATGGCACATACTACTAGAAAAGTATATTATTATGAAAATGGTTTATTTATATTAAGCAGGGTTTTACATATGAGCTGTTTTATGCAATATCTTTTTATAGAGACCTACCTTGTTTGGGGGGTATAGTTTTCCTTTAATAGGGATCATTTTGCTGGACATTGGACAAAGCTGCCCTACACAAACACATAGCAACCAATTAAGAGATTTGCTTTCAGAATTTACCTGTAGTTGCTGCAATAGTGCCAATCTGCTTCACTGTATCAGATGAAAAGTTGATACGCCAGGCAATGAGTGTCTGCAGACAAGTTTGATGCATAATTCAGTACTTTCTGTTATCCACTTACTGTGATGCACACACAGTACAATTCACAAAATCCCACAAAATATTCAAGGGAGCACTGATAATAAAGCATCTTGTCTGACTCAAAAAGAATGATCTACTGCTGAAGACTGATCTTGCTCCAGTGTTTTATTCTGCTCCTCTGATTACTGGCAATCCAAAGCATATCTGTGCAGCAAAACAAAAAGCTTGGTATTGTGTGGTACCTGGATAAAACCCGTATAATTAGGACATATAAATAATGGAATATTCTGCTTCTGCTTGGGCAGTTATAACCAAACACCTGCATTTCTTCTCTGCTATTGGCATGTCAGTAGGTATTCAGTAATAGGTAATCAGTTTTAGAAAGTCTTATTTTTAGAACCCCTGAACTATGGCACTGCCCTGACCACATAGAACTGAAAAAGGGGAAAAGGCATTTCCTAATTTCTATAAACCTTCTTTGGCAGGTACTGGCTACATAATCCTCTGAGGAAATAAGAGTGGTGAAAGTTTTCTTATGCACAACGCCAGAAAATAAGCCTGTTAAATGATCTTCTAAAGTGTCTTTCACCATATCAATATGAGTTCTGAAAATGGGCGTCCACAGAAAATTTTTCAGTGTGGGGCAAGTGGCTAAAAGCATCACAAGCAAAATGACAAATATTTTCATGGCATAGACACAAATCTAGTAATGGAATTGTTAATACACTTGAAAGAGAACTATTGGTCAGTTAAAATTTTAAATATCTGGATGGTGAAACAAAAATGCGGTGCAGAGGAAATGATACGAGTCATAACTCTGAGCCAATGTGGCCATCTTTATCCACTTTACAAGCAAATCATGTCTTGGGCACACACATATTAGCAGAATCAGTGTATCAGATGTAATGGTCAGTAACCTTCGTTTTTCTTACTTACAAACTTGCATTGACTCACACACTTGCACTAATAGTCTGATCTGCTGGAACCCACTCACTTTTGCCTCTTCATTGACAGGCACAGTGTTGGCCTGGGGGCATACACACAGAGCAGATTTTGGATTGAAAACATGCATTTGTGCTGAAACCCATTCTGTGTATATTTACCCAGGCTGAAACAGTGCCCTCTTAATGCAGAGACATTAGTGGAAGTTGAAGCCAATAAACATCACGTTGTGTGTCACTGGCATGAGATGGACACACATGTGAAAGAAAAAACCTCCATTATTCAGAGAAGACATTGATTTGATCCTTTACACACTAGTGGTGCTGGGAGCTTCAGTAGTGGTGAAGGCACAAGCAGAGGGTGATGTTTTGGTTTGGGAAGGTTAATTACAGCGATAAACTCAATTAGTTGTTTCATAATCAATTGGAACTTCATGCAGCACATACAGTGCCAATCTGATAGATACGTAATGCCCCAGAATTGAGTTTCAGTGCCAATATCATGTAAATTATCTCCCTCCCTGGTAATAGGGCCAGCTCTGTGTATAATAGACCTAAATACCTCACACTGTAAACATGGTCTCAATTCAATAAAGAATCAACCAGAACACAGTGGAAGATTAGGACAAATCTGGAGCTTTCACTGACAAACTTTAATGTGATTACCTTATTCTAAGCCTGCACAAACTGCTTATCTTCCCCTCAGTCTAAGTCCCGGTACAGCTGCACAGGGATTGGCTAGGATGCAGTGTGAATCCTTCCAGTCTATCCAATTGCGTACAGCTGCACAGTGATTGGCTTTACTGCTGGGTCAATCCCTCTAGCCTACCAAATAAGTGTTCATTTGTACCGGGACTTTAGACACTGAGAGGTATCTACAGGCAGTAGCTTGAAACAGCTTCAGTTCATGTCAGATACTCCAAAGGGGGCAAGTGCTCTCCCTTCTCCCTATTTGTGTGGACACCATGGTTCTGAAGACTGATTCAAGGCATTTATCAGAATGTTGGCTCAAGGTACCTTGTAGGAAATATCTTCTTTATTGCTCTGCAGGTAGCTACAAACTAGCAAAACTATCAGACATCCATATATATACGGATCCAGGGTAGTGAACAGCGCACACTGGAATTTAAAACATCATTAATTTATTTATCAAAGGTATAAAATCATTAGGGTCGACGTTTCGGTCCAGGACCGTTATTAGAGTTGCCACCCGGCCGGTATTTTACCGGCCTAGCCGGTAAAACGCCTGCCAAGGCCGGGCCGGTATTACAAATTTACCGGCAATGCAATTGCCGGTAATTTGTAATACCCTTTAAAAAAAAAAAAAAGCCCCTGGCCTGCCCCCAATTTGCAAAAAACTTACCTTTTTTCCAAGCGCTGTGTGATGTTGCTCTGCCCCTTTTGCGGCACACCACATAGCTCCGCCCCTTTTAGCGTCACAGACTGCCCCCTTTTAGTACCCACTGGCCGGTAAAATTTTTTAGAAAAGTGGCAACCCTAACCGTTATCAAGCCTTTATAATGGTCCCAGACCCGGACCGAAACGTCGATCCTAATGATTTTATACCAACATTAATTTAGCCTTTGCACAGTGTATTCTCTGCCAAAATGCTACCATTTTAAAAAAGGCCACATGCACAATAATCAGGCATCCAGCCACAAACTAAATTCAGGGCAGGCCATACCCTTGCCACAATAGTCTAAAAACCTAGGCAGTGGTTGACAACAAATGTAGGAAGATAATATGTCCCCACTGAAAGGGTTTACTGCAGTTACAAAACACAATAACTCTCATTGCCAGTTACAGCAACCAAGGGGCCTTTATTTACTGATTCATGTTCTTTGCTACAGGAAAAGTATTAAAGTGATACATAGTGCAGCAACATTTATTTTGGCTGTAGAGTCACCATTCCTTTAAATGCTGCATATACACGCCCAGGTCTCCTCCTGCAAAGCAACAAGGTAGGCAGGTGTTGCTGCAGATTAATTCAAGGTCTAAACATTCTAAAAAGCATAGCTATACTAAAAGTGAAATCACACCTTAAAAAAAAAGTTTTAGACCAGAACGGCCCACACTTTAGTACTGCCTACTTTTAGTGATGTTGCCCCATTATGATAACATCCATAAAAGGAGTTAGCATTCTGTTGCATGGAAAATATTTCTTAAATATTATTTATGTGAAAATGTATATTGTTATATGTAAACATCTATTTCTTGTATAACCTTAATGTAATCAATCTGAATGAAAAACATGAAACAGGATAGACAAGCTGTTAGTGGACAAGTATCTTGAGATCTACTGATCACCAGCTAAAGGTCTACTGGTAGATCCTGATCTACTTTTTGGACAACCCTGTTTTAGACTTTGTCAATGACATTGGAGGACCGTGCTGCTGCCCATTGTCCCCAAAATTTTGTACACTGCGTTCATATTATAAAAATGTGTTTTTCTTAGAAAACATTATAGGAACTGCTTGGTGCTGCCTGCCAATGACATTGCCAAATGTGTAGCACACTGGCTCATATTCTGACTTTAAAAGTGTATATTTCCTGGGAAAAAAATTATAGGGACGGTGCCTGTGAGATTCTTATCATATTGCAACAGAGGGAGGGTGAGTGGGAAAGGGTTAAGATTAAATTGCATGGTAGATTTTTCTTGATCTTCAACAGGCTCCTATTTTTTCTTTAAAATTTTGTTGTCATAAAATGTCATTGGTGTTTGTGTTCTTCAGTACAGTACTGTTACTGCCAGTTCGTATACGTGGCATAAGCTGTGGTTGTACTGTTGAATTACGAGTATATTGTGCTAATTTATCCCAATAATTTAATGCTGTTCATCAATGTATCCAAGAAAACCAATGCTAATTTTGAATTCTTCCATCATTATCTGCAAACATTTCACCACACACAGCAAAGCCAGGTAACTCCATTTACATTTTTAGTACTGCTTTTGGGAAGAATGTGTCACTTGCGCAGATTACTAATTTAAGAATATCCCTCCACACACTCTCAAGCCCTTTCAAGACACAGGAGACCAATACTTTTCTCTGATTTTATTATTAAATACACGCTGCCCAGTACAGATAAAATATACACCTAAAAACAGAACTAACCCAAGGGACTTTGGGGCATCCCCAGAGGGTCCGTGCAATGGAAGGGAAACCCCAAGGGTAGAAAGGTAGGAGACTTCAGTAGATAACCTCATATACTGTTGCCTTCTTGTCTCCAGAACCTGTGACAATGAATTGGTCATCAGTGGAAACATCACAGCTCAAAACAGAAGAGGATTCTTTTGACTGGAGAGAGAAAAGTGTGCAGCATATTAGACGATATGCCAAGCATTTCCAAAAGAGCAGTCACTGAAGGAAAATTAATTATTTATTCCCTCATTCCAACATAAAAGGGGAATAACAAGCTTTTTACAATTCAATTATCTGCCTATGAGACCCAAGCAAAATAAATCAAAATCAGAAACATTCATTCCTGAATAGGAAGTAACAAAAAACAAGATTTAAACCCCCATCCTTTCATAGTAACTAGAGTCAAAAGTGAAGGAAGAGATAGTAAACCATATACATGGCTGAATGCCAACTTATCAACAGACACAAAATATCCCGTTTATTGGGCATAGAGATAAACTTTCCCTTCTATCCAATACATACTAAAAGACAGAAGTGAACTACAAAGCATATTCTGGATGGATTCTAAACACTTAGCCTGCTTGTTAGTAGTAATAAGTTCTCACCTGGAATATGCTGGCCCCATATGGTGTCCTCCAAGCATTTAGCAAATTATCTTTCCCAGTACTCACAAACCATTTTCCTAAAAAAGAATTACAGTGAACTTCATCTGTTTCAATGCCATTTGAAAAATAGCTGCATTCACAATGCATTTAGGTAGGAATACTCAAAATATTTAAAAATCATGTAAAAAATTAAAAATGCTCAGGATCACTGAGCAAATTGTTTAACTCAATCAGATGTTCCACTTACATGTTAAGAATTATGGCTGTATTCAGATTTTAGCATGAAAACGACAAATTTGATTTCCTATTTTATATACAATTTTAAACCATAATCATAAAAAACTACCCTGACACAAACTCCTAAAATGGACATACCACAAGATGCAAATTGCAGCGACAAGACACAGCTCTCGTGAAGATGCAGCTGGTATTTATCAGGTTTAGAAACATGTAGAACCTCAATATTGCTGCTCTCCATCCCCACGGCCAGCCATTCTCCAGTGGGGCAGTACCCCAGAGAGAAGATCTATAAATCCCAAAAGTACAAAGAAACCAATATTATAAAATGCAAGGAAGTTCTTTGCAAGCCCCCAGATATGACGGCAACATTCACACCCAAAATATAAAGATACTGTTCATATGAACCTCTTCCCAGGATCTTCCCTCATCTCAAGCTATTAATGTTATGGACTCAGTTGTAAAAGACACTGGGGATCATTTATCAACACTGGGCAAATTTGCAACCAATCAAATTGTTGCATCTATTGTTCTACTTGTAGCTGGCTTTAAAAAGCTAATCACTGATTGGTTGCTATAGGTAACTGCCCAAGGGCAAATTTGCTCAGTGTTGATAAATGAGCCCCATTGTGTGTTTGTATGTACAGAAGTCAGAACTCATGGGACTTGAACTCTGGCCACTCTGGTCAGAATGGCTTTAGGTTATCGTATTATTTTGTGATCTAGCAAAAAGCATGTATGATTCACCTCAGCTTGTATATACAATGATTCTGTTACTACATTAGGGTATCTAGTTTATGGTGACATACATTTAATTCTGTATGTATATTTTTACGGCTGTAAATTTCATATATTTAGCTCAATACCTGTGAATTGAAGTCATGCTGTTGGAGTTGTCTGCCCTCCCTCAAGTCCCAGCATCGCACTGTGTTATCCAGCCCCCCTGTCCACAATTTGGTACCATCATGAGAGATGTCTATGCAGCTGGCGCCATCCGTATGGCCCTGGAACTGCCTAAAAAGTAGGAAAAATCATGGCCCCGTAATAATGATAGAAAACAGTATCCAAAGTTTGCAATCATAAAATGCAGAGGATCAGCTTCCTTTACATAGACAAGTAAACGGCAATCACATTTGCCAATTTTAGCTCACCTGACAAGGGTCTGATTTTGAAGGTCCCACACTACAATGTTTCCATCTGAGCAGCAAGAGAAGCAAACTTTGGCATCGGGGCTAATGGCTAATGCGTAGCAGGCCGGTGCTGATGATGTTAGCTCTGCCTTTATTCTAGGAGTAGGAGATGCCAAGTCCCAGATGGACAAGGTGCTGGCTTCCCCACCGACAATGAGGCTGCGTCCATCAGGCAGAAGTTTACAGGAGCGAATGTAATTGTCACGGTTCTGGTGGACAGTAACACAAATTCCATATTGAAAACTGCTTTAACATTTGTTCCTGGCTTTAAGGGGTTGTTCCCCTTTAAATTAAATTTTAGTATGATGTAGAGAGTGATATTCTGAGACCATTTGCAATTGGTTTTCATTATTTAATTTTTGTTGTTCCTGAGTTAGTTATTTAAATTATTTAATCAGCAGCTCTCCAGTTTGCAATTTCAGCAAATGACCCTAGCAACCATGCACTGATTTGAATAAGAGACTGGAATATGAATAGGAGAGGCCCGGGGTGCAGGGGCCATTTTACAGTAACAGCTCCAGTTCAAGCAACAAATATCCCAGCATGCGACAGGTGTATGAATTCACTAGTGTCTCCATGTGGTTTAAGAATTAAAGTATTTCCTGTCCTAGTGATGTTTGTACCACAGAAGTTGGACAGCACTGTCATAGACAGAGGGCAGGAATTTTTCTGGCCTACATGGTGGAGGGCCAATAATGGAAGCCAGAGTTGACCACTCCCTGTTTTAAACCACACCCACTTTAAACCACACCCATGTTACCACAAGACCATGTCCAAATTAATGTTGGTAGCACATCATAAAACCTAATGGTTGGTGTTCACTGCAGGGATATCACATCACTTATATGTGAAAAATTAAAGTTATATTAAAACATACCCTTAAATCCACATGCCTCCTCCTCCCCTGTGGATAACATTGCACCCCCCCCCTCGCACATGATTAAAGTCCTTTGGTGCCCCTAACAGCAATTTTAAAATGATAATTACCCAGAACAAACCCCACCAGGCTCACATCCCACAGGAAGAGTAGGGTAGGCAGAGTATGCTCACACAGGGAGGATAGGGCAGGCAGAGTATGGCACATACAGGGAGCATAGGGCAGAAAGAGTGTGTTGTATGTCAGGGAGCATAGGGCAGGCAGAGTATGACACAAAAAAGGAGCATAGGGCAGGCAGGGTATGGCACACAGAGGGAGCACAGGGCAGGCAGCGTATGGCACACACATGGAGCATAGGGCAGGCAGAGCATGGCACACACAAGAAGCATAGGGCAGGCAGCATATGGCACACACAGGGAGCATAGTGCAGGCAGAGTATGACACACACAGGGAGCATAGGGCAGGCAAAGAATGGCACACACAGGGAGCATAGGGCAGGCAGCGTATGTCACACACAGGGAGCATAGGGCAGGCAGAGTATAGCACACACAAGGAGCATAAGACAGGCAGAGTATGTCACACACATGAAGCATAGGGCAGGCAGAGTATGGCACACACAGGAAGCATAGGGCAGGCAGAGTGATGGGAGAATCCGATCCATGTTGGTTACTGCAGACACAGGGCGTTAAGCAGGCAACACTGCCAATTAAAGAGCCATTGTGATTAAGCGTTGCCATTTCTGCTTTGGCTTGTAAGACAGTTTTTCTAATACTGATAGTATGGTTGATGGAATATGGAGCATCTTCTCTGCCAGCACCTTATAAATTGTAATGTAAACCAGCGGCAGCAGAGACAGTTGCATTATGTTCCTGTGCTACATAGTGCTGCCATGGCATAGTTTCCAAAGTAATATCACAGAAAATATTGCCATTATAAGGGTGTTAGCTGATAAAGTGGGCAAAGTTTGTCCTGCTTCAGGTTACCAAATTAACAGATCAGTAGTCCGTTTATCAGTTTACTTCAGTCGGAATTATGAAAGCAAACAATACAATGATTATTATTGGTCACTTGAACAAACACTGCTCATTCACCAACGGAAGCATTAGTCAAGAACCTCATAAGAGCCACCACTTGGAATGAAGAATCAATCAGCCCTATTATTGCTAGTTTTTACTAAGAAGCTATGTAGCAACACTGGCACAAAACCTGTAACCCTATAGCAACCAATTAGCAGTTAGCTTTTAAACATCTGGTTGGTTGCTGAGGGTAACCTTTTCTGCTGTAAATGAATATCCTTATCAAGGATGTGAAACTTTTGTAGGAAAATATGCCGTGCAGCAATAGCTTACTTACTAATTTGCTTTATGTAGACTTTTTCCCTTTCCACGGCCTGCGCACAGTGTTCTCACAAAGGAACATTAACTTTGATGGTGAATAATACTGTACAGGGGACCAGGGCCGGCCTTAGGCCTATTGGACCAATTGGGCCCCGCACCTCTGGGGGCCCCGCACCACAGATAATATTTCCCTCAGCACATGATGCTGCCTGGCCTGCCCCCAACTTTGAGAGTCCAGCCCATCCCCAAATCCATAGGTCCAGCCCACCCCCAACTCTGATAAGCCAGCCTATCCCCCAACACCATAGGTCTAGCCTGCCCCCAACTCTCATAGGCCCAGCTTTCCTCCAACCTTGATAGGCCCTGCCTGCCCCCAATCCAACCAAGCCTGCTCCCAAGCTGAATTGGCCCAGCCTGCCCCAAACTAATTGGCCCAGTCCACTCTCCTATTTCCTCCCTCTCTCTCTTACCCTGTGTGTCCCTATTATGTGCCCCTATTTCCTCCCTCTCTCTCTTACCCTGTGTGCCCCTATTATGTGCCCCTATTTTATCCCTCTCACTCTCTTACCTTGTCTGCCCCTTTCCTTTCTATTTTGTGCCTGTATGCCCTTATTTGCCTAAATACTTGGTGTGTCAGTAGCCAGCAACATTTTGTCTAGGGGCCCCACCAACATGGTCCCAATTGGGCCCCACATTTGATAGGACCAGCCCTGCAGGGGACCAACTTAACTGCATTATATGCTACATAACGAGATTTACAGGTCTGTTTAAAGGCCAGTAACATATAAAAATTGTAATTTTCTAATCTGCTCTATAGGTGCAAAGTGATTTACAGTTAGAAAATTGTGATTTCATGTTAAAAAGAAAACTATTTTAGAAACCAACTGGTTTGAGCTTTAAGGGTGAATGGAGGACTGAAGATTAGCAATGGCAGATGCATCAACACCACACTGGTTATACATTTAACGGATACTAACGCAATTATATTTATAAACTTCAGCGGTAACAGAAACTAGACATAACAATAGCAATTTAAATCTGCAATCTATTCAAGACTTTCCTGTGCCAACAACAATGAAGAAAGTGCATAGAATCAAATAATAATTCACAGGTCAGTGTCCATGATGTACAAAGTAGTTAAGATATTCTCACCAGGCAATCAAGCTGTGCCACAGGAGTCTTTGTACCTGGTTGGCCAACATCCCACACTTTAACACATCCTTTGCCTCCAGTATAGACATGGCGTGTTGAATTGCTAATAGTCACCGCACAGACTACCTCTCCGTGGTTCAGTACGTGGAGCTGACGCGCGTGCCGTGGAATTCCTGAGCCAATAAGAGCATCTGGGGGAAAGGGAACTGGCTGCATCTGTCCATCTGCGCTGACATGAAAAGAGTATGCCCTGTAATAGGAAGGATGGGGAGTAAAAATATACACACCAAATTTCTCTATTTGGCCCCTTTATAATTCAATAGGTGGCCCCATCCCAGTAAGACCTTACAGCAGTAGTTGTAGGACTTCTCTGGTTTAAGGCCACTTCAGACAACTAATGTTTTTCAGGACCTGACTTAGTTCATTACAAGGTTACACATTTAGGAAATCACTAGTGATTAGCAATTTACTTTAAAATTAACTTAAGCTATTAACCATTTTAAAATGATAAGCATCTGCCTTAACTAGATATATGGTTGTGTATGCATCAGTAACACCAGTAATATATATAAAAAAAATTATCTTGTGCTAATTTAAATATATAAAAATGTTGATTGATTTAGTAAAGTATTCAACACAGTATATTTGCACAACTCACGGTTTTCCTGATGCAGACCCTGGAATTGCAGAACCCAATCCTCGCATGTGAGCATGGGGATCATAGCTGACCTGAGGTGAGAGAATGCCTTTAAGATACATAGCAAAGACAGCCTTCTTTGCAGAAACCATATATACACTTTGTCAACTGGTTAATAAGCCAGGAATCGGCAAGATCCTAACATACACATAAAAGTCATTCCTACTGTACACGGCACATCATGCCCTGACCAAGGGAAGCATGTGCTAAAAGAATATGGGCCTTTATATGTAGAAACAAGCAAAGCATAGCATTTTTGATGTACTTTTTCAATTCACTGCACAATAGTACTAATATATATATATATATATATATATATATATATATATATATATATATATATATATATATATATATATATATATATATATATATATATATATATATATATATATATATATATATATAGCTATGCAAGGGACTGGTGGTACTCACTAATGGAGATCGTCCATAGGTTCCAGCAGCAGTAGCGCCATTAATTTGTGGAGACATTAGGTGCAACCCAGCATAGGCCCCAGCACCATCTGCATTTACAGATGGGTGAGCAATGCTAAATGCAGCAGGATAACCACCCTGCCCCCCTAATGGAGTCCTCAGTCCAAGAGCTGTAGAGAAAAGAACATGGGAGTTCAGGCTTCAGTCTCAATCAATGGGCTAATTATTTTATTTCTAGTACTTACCTAAGGAGTCAATGGCTGGTTTGGTGGCGATAGACCTAAATTGTGATGCACTGGTCCCACTGGGGCCTGGTGTATTTAGATCACTCTGTGAATTAGGAGTGCTGGACTTTAAGCCAGGGGTTCCTGCCTTCTCCACTTGCTGCTAAAGAAAGAAAAAATGTAGCCATGTCTAGGTGCAAATGAAGATGTGTACTGCTCTTTTCCCTATTTTACTCCCAACTTACTGAGGGAATGTCTTTGCTCCTGGAGGGTGACACACTACTGGATGAGGTCATGGAATTTGGGCTTGCAGGTGGAGGATCTTTTCTTTGCAGAGTAGGTTTGTCTACACCATTTTCCCGAGAGGAGTAAGAATGGACACTGTGAGGAGAGGCAGGATCCTGGGAATAGAAAAGGTAATTATAAAAAATTTCAAACTTTTGCTGCTACATGCGAGTGTGGAACATTCCTGGCCTTAGCAGTACTTTCAATTAAGTCCTCCACCAGAACTCAAGCAGCATAATAATGGTCAGGAGTCTACATCTCATTTCTACAGTATTTGGCCTATCAGTTTCTCCATGAACGAACTTACCTCATCAACCACCAAATTATCTTCACTGCGGTCAGCATCACTACCCTACGAGAGATAAAATCCAGGTTAAATGAGAGGGTTGCGAAAGGAGAAAGAGAGTCAACAGAGGCTGAATCAATAAAAGCGAGAAGGAGAAAAATGAAGTGAAATGACAGTAGAATAGAAGACTTCTTCGAGAAAGGAAATAGTAGTGATGCAGAAAAAAATCTCACATAGTCTGTGCCAAAATCTTTTTCCTCTGTTTTCCGCTTCTTGTTGCTGTTTAGATA
Source organism: Xenopus laevis (assembly GCF_017654675.1). Taxonomy (NCBI): domain Eukaryota; kingdom Metazoa; phylum Chordata; class Amphibia; order Anura; family Pipidae; genus Xenopus; species Xenopus laevis. The sequence goes on along the minus strand of NC_054371.1, from coordinate 123,587,661 downwards.
ATCTGACAAAGTGCGCACACGCTCACCATTTGGAAGGGTTAAACAGCTCTGCAATGGAGTATGAAAAGAAAGTAAAACAGTGCATGAAGGAAAAAGCACGAAACACACAAGAATCCTGTAAAAGCTGGCAGCAAATAGAGGTGGCAAAATTAACACAACATCTTATTGGTGCTGCATTGATCAACCACATGGTCATAAAAACACTGACATATTGAAAGCAACCCACTGCAGTCATAGGTAGATTGTTAGCTATTGTAAGCAGTGTTTTTACTGCCAGCTGCAACAGTTTGCCTTTAATGCCATAATTTGTGTTTATGCTGTATTCTACCGAAAATATCAGCAACACAAAGAAGTGGAAATGTCCTAAATTCATCTATATTTACTCTTCGTTCTTTCCGAAATTCATGTTTTTTTTTTAAGCAGTTTTCATTTTACTGCAACCCCCACATATGAATAGGTTGGTGCTCATATAAGAGGGAGGTGTTAATGAGTAGCAAACATAAAATAAAGAGATTATGGCACAGCACACAAAACCAACAATTCAACTAGTACACATTTTACATTGGTTTTTATGCAGCCATGCACATAAGAATGTTAAAAAAAAATATATATTTTCTCCTGGAGATTTAGTGCCTGATGGAAAATTGTGAATGGCATTGTGTGTTCCTAACCAAGTTAAATTTATCTGTGTTCCAATCTGTCATTTAGGAGCAGCCTGAATAGGTCACCTCTTTAGTTCTCCCACAACTAACTGTTCAGCTTCCTATGTGAATCAGCACTTCCACCCACAGAGTGCAACAAGGTTTAAATTAAAACAGATAGAAACAGCATTTATAGTGGTAGCATACAGTAGAATAGCCCATAATAAGATACTTTATCAGGGATCCCCAAAATAACAAGAGAAAATTTTACACTAACCCCCCCCCCCAATTGCAGAGTAACATTGTACTCACAGGCCCTGGGTCTCTCTCTGTCTCCATAGAAACGCACGAGCAGGAAGAAGAGAAAGATCTGGTTAATTTTAGTGCAGAATATTAATCATCATCTCCCCCATTTCCATTGAGACCTCTCCCTCATCTTCCTTTGCAAATCAACATCTCTACCTTTATTTCTTTTACTTGCCCACCCACTGCACTCTCAAATTTAAAGCCACCTTGTCCACAGTAACAGAGAATGTGCAGCTCATCAAACTTCCCACACCCCCAGCAACTGATTGTGAAACATCCCAAGACATCAGTAACAGATTTAATTGCACATTGCGTTCTAAAGCATGCTGAAACTTAGTAACCCCTCTAGCCAATTTTGGCATTGAGCACATTAATTAAATGGAAAAAGCACCCTGACACGTCATTTTGTTAGCAGCTATCATCACGCTAGTGTCTAAAAACCCGACGCGAGGAGCCTGAAATATTACATTTGTAGTCAGCAACAGTGCTTGCTTCAGGGAAATACCTCTGTGTTCTGCATCTGCAAGGCCCTCTTTTGCAGCAAGTTGTGTCTGAAGGCCAAGAACACCAGATAGCGCCAACAGGCTTGATGCACTGGTTGCGGCAGCAAGTCCAGGGTGTTGCAGACTGGATGGATGTGGGGTTAAAGGGATTGGAGGTGCATGGTGAGAGAGGTGCTGGGCCTGCAGTTGGTGCTGTATGTGACCGTGAGTGGACAGCAGTGTAAAGAGTGGAAAAACATGAAAGAGGAAAAGATATTTAAAAACAAAAAACAAAAAAAAACAAACAAAGAAAAAAAACACATTAAGTTATTAACAAAAAAAATACAAATTCCTTTTCACATTTCCTGCCCAACTTCCAGTATTTAAGGATTTATTTTTAGGCACTGTGCTAACAGTTAAAATGAATTTTAAATAAAAACAGGAGTCACTATTGGCCACACGTATGCGGATTTTATTTTTCTTTGTATAGTCTATTCAATTTCCAGCTGTACAAAGATCTGATCAGTGCATTTGGCCAGGTTTCAACAGCATAAAGTCAATCAATGTGACCTTGTTTGATGTAATCCCTAAAGTGCACAACGACTTGTCTGATGGCCTAAGATGCTGCCCTATGGTTGGCACTGCAAACCGTGAACTCCAGGGTCATTTGCTTCCCAGACGGCCAACCAACTGCATTTTTATGAGCAATGATTAAAGGTCAGTCCAAACGAGCAGATTCGGGAGATTTAGTTGCCTGGCGACTAATCGCCTCTTCTTCTGGGCGACAATCTCCCCATACTGCCTACGCGTGCCACCCAGAAGAAGAGGCGATTACATCTCCCCAAATCTGCTCTTGTGGACTGACCCTAAAGGTCTAGCAGCAGATAATGTTAACACATTTTTTGGGGGGTCAAATTAGACACCCAGCTGACAATTAACAGCTTCATGGGCAAGTGGCAAAATACTCTGAATCATTTTATTGATTTGAATTGCAATTACCCGGAATTCCAGACCACATGTGCTAGGTGGTTGTCACTCAGAAATGTAGACGTAAAGTCATCAGTTTTCTGCCCACAGATTAAGTATGTGGGTCAAACATTCAGAATCACTATGTCTCAATATAGCTGCATACCAACCAGTGCAACAAGTGAAAATACATCAAACAATCTTAACACAAAGGCAGCCATATCTTAAAAACCTAGCATTATCATTGCTCCTCACACATGAGGCTAAACATACAGCTTTAATAGCGGATTTGCTGCAGCTCTTTTTAAGTCTTATGCTGGGACAGGTTTCTGATACTTTTTTACAACCTAATGGCATTATGACAGACCCCTTCCAGGTTTCATGTCTTATAATTGGAACAGAATAGGAGGCGTATGGAAGGTGATCAAAGCTGGTAACCACCCGGAGAAATATTAGCAGGGTAGGCAGGGCTTAAAAATTCATATTTAAATCAAACTTTAAAGAAACAAATGAAAATGTCTCATGATAGAGGAATACTGCAGCTACTAGAGATTCATAATTGGAGACAAAAGTTTGACTAAGAAATAAAAGTAATGTTCTAATCCTTATATTACTATAAGGATTTAGAAGGATTTGTTTGATTGACATGATATTTTCTTTTAATCATATTTAACTGTACTAAAGCCATTTTGTATGTAAATAAACCACATGTCCAGTGTTTAGCTCTAAACCTTATTAAATTCCTTTTACTGTCCTCAAAAATACAGTATACTATAAGGTATATTCCAGTGTTCAACAAATTTTCTTATGAACGTTAACAGGGAGCAGTAATTTACACACAGTCGATAACGCATTAACGGTTTCGATAGGAAAAGCCATTAGCCATGTAGAAGGCCCTAGCACAGTTTATAATTAAACTTAATAAAGAGCAATAGCCCATTAAACGTTACTAGCCCAGACAATCATACTAAACATAAGCTATGCATTTTCAGTGGTGTACTAGTAACCTCATCCAACCTATAAAAAGGCCTGCAATGGATAAAAGCTACTAGAAAATACACGGTGCACCTGAGGTTCAATTTTCTTTCTCCTCTATGCTTATGTACATGTATAGAAAAAAATATTCTAAAGGTGGATTATATTTGGAGGGAGTGGGAAGTATACACACCACAGTCAGCTGAGGGGGAATGAAACGTACCCCGATGGCTGCATTCAGCTCTGCCATAGTCACCTGCTTAGCTCTTTCTACAGCCTGGACAACCTGTTGTTGGTGCTAGAGTGGAGGCAAATTACAGAGATGTGAGATGAAGAAAGACCTTCTGCTCAGCTAAATAGAAGGCAGGGTGAAAATGTGAGAAGTGAGGGAAGGGTTGTGAAGAACAGAATGATAAGAGGTACAGAGGCACATGCAGTAGTACTGTGACAGAATTTTTACTCACCTCCTGAGAGAGGAAGGGTACCAGCTGGGCACAGATTACATTCAGCCTCTTGGCAATCTCTGTCTGAAATGATACCACATACATACAAATGAATTTGAAAAAAACACACTCATCAGCAAGGACAAGACACCGTCACTTGAAGAATGGGGGGGGAGCAGTTTCATCTCTTTATAGTCCTCTGAAGGCATTTTGATCTCCCCTGCCATTAGTCAACCCCAGTACACGTCTGTGACACTTCCCTGGCTTCGTTACATGCTATCATTAAGAGCAGCGAGAACAGGAGAGAAAGCCCACAGGGGTGCAGTAGCACTAGACAAGCCAAATCACACACCTGCCTTTAGGGTAATTAGCAAGAACACAGAGGCACAGTAAATAAGCAGTATCATCTCTCAGACACGGTGACGAAGAAATAGAAGGGATTCTACAGATTTACTACGAGAGGAGGATTTTGGAAGGTCATACATGGTACTGTGTGAGCTACATACAGGTTTTATATTGAGCAAGTTTTATAACTATGGGTGCGCAAATAGGAAGCGGTGTCAACACTTGCTTCTGGCAGATGAGCCTACTATATGTCGAAACAGAAGGGGTTTTATGGTGGTTATATTGGGCAATAACAAGAACATAAAAGGTATTAATGCTCAAAATCAATTAGCATCACTAATTCCCACTGCTGGGGCGGTTTTGTCTGCTCCTTTAATTCCCTCCCTATCCTTCTGTGTCTGCTCTCCAACAGCGTTCTCCCTTCTGCTGCCACCATGCTAATTGCAGCTCTTATGGCTGATCATTCAGTCTTACGGAAAGCAACAAAGGAGGTGGTGGAAAGCGGAGGCAGGAAATATAGAGGTTAAACGGCATAGAGGAAGAAGAGGGGGTCAGGAGAAAGAGCGACAGTCACTGCCTTTTTAGCATGGCTTGGGGAGGGCAACTTTTCTCATTTCTATTCCTTGTAACAGCGCCATACACCCTCCTTGCTAGCTGCCAGGTCTGAATAGTTCTGGCACAGAGTGAGCTGCCTCAAGGGGCCATGATGGATTTTCCCTCTAAATGGGGCGGGCTCGTTAATGTGCAATTTACTGCTACTTTAACTCTCACAGTATGAAGAATGAGCAAGCTGTTACCAGAGGGATATACACATTTTGAAAGAAAATACAAGGCCAAACACAGGTGGGATCTGGAAGCAGAAAGATGTGGGTATATAAAAGAACTGAAGGGCAGGGCAACAAAATTACTGTTTATTTAGAAACCTACAGTATGATTGTGTGGGAAGAACATTGGGGCAGCTGAGAAGAAATGGAATGGGAGGGAAAAAAATGGATGACAAGGAAGAAAATGGGATGAGGAGCAGGGGAAAAACTGAGGAAATGGGTGGAAAGAAAGGTGTGTTGCAATAAGTTAATTGTGCAAAGTGAGACAAGCAAGAAAGAGTTATAAAGGTTTGTTAAAATTGTAAGGATTAGCATTGGTAATAAAGCAAATGGATTGGATCATTGGCCATGTCACTGGACGGTCCCTTCCATTTCTCTTAGTAATTCTCAAACACCAAGTTTCTCCAGCAGCAAACTTAACCTGTCCGCTATGCAGAGCAGGGACCAACTGCGCCTTAAACTGTAAGTCATTGCAGGACACTTTCTAGCCTTGTAGCATGCAATATGTTCAATGCACTTTGCCTACCCTGAGTTTCTTGTGCCATTTACCAATAGATTTACAAAATAGTCTTAAAAAGTCATAGCTACACAGTACACTCCTGCCAGGCAGCAAACCCGATTTACAGCCTCCTTGCACAATAAATTGTACAACAAAATTTATAGCATAGTGTATAATTAAAATTGCTATACAAGAGCAAAGGAAACAAGGGTGAGGAACAGGAGAATGGAAAAGTCATTAAGAGGGACATGAAAAGGAAGTGACAGATTGATGAGATCACTTAGCATGCAATACTTACTTGTTTGTGCATTTCTATATTCAGCCCATAAGACATTTCATAGTACTGTTATTAAAAACAAGAACAAGTTAGTAACTGTGAATTACATAGTTTAAAAAAGGATCACATTTCCTTATTACAGAAAAATCTAATACTAAAATAAATCATGTTATTAGTGTGGATTCAAAGGAAACCTGTTGGTTTCAACAGCTTTAGGACAAATAAGCAGACTATTTACTAAATCCTGCATCAGTTTCCTTCACCCATGAATTTTGCCTTTGCTACTTTCCCTCTTTCCAAAATATGTCAGAGATGCTAATAATAATATATTGAAATCTAACTGTATAGTGTGCATAATATATTAACTTTTAGATCTAAATACATAGCTAGTTGGTATGCTCCAGTGCATAAACTATCAACAGCATTACAGCTGGAAAAGCAGCCACAAGACTGAAATGCATATGTACACAACAAAAACAAATAATGTTAATAGCCCTAAAATTACCTTCCCAATTAGCCAAACATAACCTTGCCATTACCATAAATAAACCAAGCTTGTCCCATTTACTCTAGCCCAAACACTCAATTCTACTGTTAAATCCTCTCCAAGCCCTTTTAGTTTTAAGTTCCCACGCACTTAATCTTTCATTATATACTATGTTGATTCTGCTTCTCAGACCACTGGGGTTGCCACCCGGCCGTAATTTTACCGGCCTAGCTGGTAAAACACCCGCCAAGGCCGGGGCAGGTATTAAATATTTAACGGCCCTTGCCCCGCCCCAATCTGCTCAAAATGTACCTTCTCTTTGCTGCCGTGACTCCACCCCCTTTGACGGCACGCCCGCACCTTTGACGTCATGCCCCCTTTTTTTACCGCCCCCAGCACCGGCCAGTACTACCAAAATGATCTCTCGTATTCCTTAGTAGCTACCATCAAGGTTTATCAAAAATTATCTCTATTATTCCTACTTGCCAACTGCATTTTAGCATTCTCATAAACTCAACAGATATCACAAATGTCTCCTACCCCAGACATTCATCAGCTTCTCTGGCTTAGATCCTTATAATCCTGTAGCCTGCCTAATACTTACACTTTGCCACCCTATTTTATTGTGTAGAAGATCCTGCCTCTTTAGTGCAAGGTAAGGCTTTAAAGTCAAAATAGAATACACATTACTATTACAATCACCAATATTAGTTTTCTCTCTCGTCCACTAATGAAAGTGTAAACAAACTGGATATTGACCTTAAATACTCAATTTATATTCACTATTCCTCTCTCAGCATCTGTTTCTCTTCCTTCTGTCTTCATGCAGCAGTTGGGTGTCAGATGAATGATCCAATGTATCTTATAGGGGGCTTCCTTTCCTAGCAGATGTATTAGAGCTCACTCAAATAACTTATTCAAGTACAAACAAAATCTTTACACCAAATCTGCATGTAGAGAGACAGGATTTCTGGTGAGCTCTAAAACATCTTCTAGGCAAAAGGATCCCCCCTATAAGATACATTGGATCATTCATATGACACCCAACTTCTAAAGACGGAATGAGAATAAACAGATGCTGAGAGAGGGATAATGAAGATAAACTTGATTATTTCAGACACGGTAAATAATGTTTAATTGATTGTATTTAGAAAGTTTCTTATTTCAGTATGCTGAAGTTAATGTTAAATTTTCATTTTTGGGATCGTTCCCCTTTAATACATTTATGCATTTGTGTAACAAATATTTTCAGCCTCTTCATGTTTAATACGTTTGTCAGCAATTAAATAACTATTCTAAATACCTTTCCTGTTGGGTAATACTAGGATATATGTACTGCTGTAAAGTAGCTTACTTAAATAAATGGTATTATGCATATAGCAAGTTTTGGCTGCCAGTTTGGGTCAGGCAAAATAAAAAGCAGTGTCAGTCTTAATGCTCAAAATGTTCTGTCATCACTTGCTACAGTAAAGCATGGCAAATGCCTGAATAAGGGACAAGCTGGTAGTGACAGGTGACACAAGTGCAGCCAAAAGCCCAAAGTTTTTCCCAATCTACATTTCGCACCTGCTTGTTTAAATGCATCTAGACTGTGGTACCAGTATTAATCATTAAAGAACAAAAGGTTCCAATGATGAGGTCTTTTAGTGTTGAACTTACCATGACATAATGACGCTGAATCTCTGTTTTCTCTGTTGCCAACTTTTCGCACTCTAGTTTTAAACTGAAGACAAGGAGAGGGAGGAATTACAAGTCAATGATTACCGCAACCTATATGAAAGTTTTTAGCAATATCTGATGCACAATAATGCATTGGGGGAAAAAAATAGTTTTTACTGGCAAACTATCCAGTTCATTTTCCTGCTCAAAACGTGACCCCCCTCTTTTTTTTTTATCTTTTAAATGATTTTTATTGTTTTTCCAAGTTAAAAAAAGCAGAAACTTTGACAAAAGATGAAGTGACCCCCCCCCCCCATCTCAAGCTTTTTCCTAAACAAACACATAAGTAGAAGTGCCTGCCTATGGACTGCTCAGGGTTACACTTGGGAAACGATCTGTTATTTCTCTTGAGCAGTTGCAGTCATCTGCCTCATTTCGGCTAGTTTGAGTTAGACCCAGTGAAACACTAAGACAGCGAGTGGGTCTTCAACATTAATACATATAGAACTACTTGCCAGCCTCAAAGTAAGACACACATACAAACTACATACAATAACTCTTTTGTGGCTGCTGCAGCTGTGGGTTCTGGCAAATGCCAGAGGGGCTGCTATAAGTTGCCATAGACAGTTACTATTTAGTGGGCTGGTGGGGGCTGTTTGGGCCTCTGTGTAGCTGAAATGTCAGGGCCTATTTTGAATCTCAGTCTGGACCTATAATGTTAGTGTTGGTTCATCATGCACCAAATCAATAACATGCACATCCTATACCCAGTGAAACAATCCATATTTTTTTTTTGAAAAAGACTTAAAGAATAGTTTAATCAGAATACCATTTTCACCTGAAGTCACATAGAATTATCCAAGTACATACACTCCAAGTACATTTTTTCCCAATTAAAGAATCACACTGGGCCAAAACAGGTGGTTAGCGGTTTTAATCACTCCTCTAAATCATTGATTTAGAGGAGTTCAACAGCTGAGAAGGATAGTTAGCCACAGAATGTCTTTGGCAAACAATGCGTTTCTGCTATGAAAATTCTGCATGTATCTCAAAACACAAGAGGCGACTTGATTAGAAAGTTGGGTGCAACAAAAGACAAAGTCAATCTTTGGATGAGCCCCTTACCTGTGGTACTGACTCTGCAGAAACTGAAATTCCTCCTTGATACGGTCCAAAGTCTCAGGATAGGTGAGTTTGAGGCTCTGAGGGGGGCCAGATGCTGCCCCTGTTGCCACTGAGGCCTGTAGGTGAGTCTAAGTATAGAAGAAAGGATATTTCACAGGTTTAAGCAAATTATTCCAACCATGACCTTTTATCACAATGCTTTAATGAACATTGCCATCCGAACAAACATTTTCTTTCCCCTACTCTTTGTTTCTAGCTATTCCTGCTTACTTTCTGTTGCAGCGGAGTTAATGATTTGTGTATTATTTTAGGGATGCATCAAATCCAGGATTTGGTTCGAGATTCGACCTTTTCCAGCAGGATTCCGCCGAATCCTTCTACCCGGCCAACGGAATCCTAATTTGCATATGCAAAATTGCATATTGCATATGTATGCAAATTAGGGGCAGGGAAATCGACTTTTTGTCACAAAACAAGGAAGTAAAAATGTTTTCCCCTTCCCACCCCTAATTTGAATATCCAAATTATGATTCGGTTTGGCAGAATCTTTCACAAAGGATTCAGGGGTTTGGCCGAATCCAAAATAGTAGATTGGGTGCATCCATAATTATTTTAAATAAAAGTTGCATAAAACACATTAATTAAAAGAAAATTGTGGAGCATGTGAAACACTGCAAATCTAGAGCATGCAGATATTTAGTTTAAATGCAGACTGACTATCTTCCTGTACAGTGAACAAATCCAAACACTCCTGACATCCCTGAAATACTCTGTTTTGTTTTAGTGTCTGGCTCTAGTGTACTTGGGAGGCCACCCTAACAGTGTCAAGTTGTCATATGTAGTTTCACAGCTAAAGTCAAGGCATCAAAGCAATTTGCATTTATATCAATCACAATACTTAGCACACAGAAGGCCTATAATTATATGTGTGGACAATATGTGCAGAAATGAGCAACGATAACTGGATTAAGATAGACATACACTAAAAACATAAAATGTATAAGGCCTTAGGCTAGCTGAACATTAAATGCACATATTTACATTACACTAGTTATTGAGTGAATCCTATGCACAAGATGGAACTCTTCCTGACTGTATGCACGTATCAACCTCTATCATTGTTAGCTTTGGTTTTTCTGTTAAAGGGAAAACAGTATTGCTAGGAATCAAGTGGTTTTCACAAAATCGGTTTCCTCTTCTTTTCCAATCAAACACGAGCCTACAAAAATGACTTCCTCATACTGCCAGGACACCAACTGTTTGTTCTAGTAGGATGTGGCCAGGATCCCAGACAATCAGGAAATGCTACATTAAGAATAACAGACCTGATCAATAGCAAGGGGATAATGTGCCCACTATAACACTTCTCTGTCACACTGATGGATGTGCATTTGGTTAGAACTTCCACATAAATGTATCTGCTTTCATAATCGAGTAGCTCCAGTGCTCAACACTTAAAAGTTTTTGCATCATTTTGTGTTCTGCATGCAATGGAAGGATGTTTTTATTATCACATACTGCACATTTGTGGCATTCAGTAAAATTAGTTAGCAACGGTTAACTTCAAATCTTTCACTGCCTTTCTCAACATTTCCCACTTCCTTCCAACCATGTTATACTTAAAGGGGTTGTGCTCCTTCAAATGAACTTTAAGCATGATGTAGAGAGTTATAGCCTGATATTATTTGCAATTGGTTTTTATTATTTGTGGGTTTATGAGTTATTTGCTTTTTATTCATCAGCTCTCCAGTTTGCAATTTCAGCCATCTGGTTGCTAGGGTACAAATTACCCTAGCAACCATGCATTGATTTGAATAAGAGACTGGAATAAGAACAGAGAAGGGACTGAATAGAAAGATGAGTAATAAAAAGTACCAATAACTATGAATGTGTAGCCTTAGGGTTCTTACACATGAGCGTTCTGACCTGCGCTCCCCTGCGTTCCGTTTTTTGGCGTTCAGCCGCAGGGGAGCGCAGGAATAGACGCAAGTCATTATTTGAAATGGGGCTGTACTCACTCAGGCGCATGTAGGCGCTGAACGCAGGAAAAATGCAGCATGTTGCGTCTGAACCTGCGTTCGGCGCCTACACGCGCCTGAGTGAGTACAGCCCCATTTCAAATAATGACTTGCGTCTATTCCTGCGCAGGTCAGAACGCTCATGTGTAAGAGCCCTTACACAGCATTTGATTTTAGATGGGGTCAGTGACCCCCATCTGAAAGTTGGAAAGGAGTGGGCAAATAATCAAAAACCTATAAAAAATAACTAATGAAGAGCAATTGAAAAGTTGCTTATAACTTGTCATTCTGTAACATAGTAGAAGTTAACATTATAGGTGAAGCATCCCATTAATCTGAAAAAAATAACACTATAAAGCATAAAGAAAAACTGCACCAACAGGTCTTTATACAAAAAATTTTATTGATCAACGTTTCGGCTCGACCGCTGGAGCCGTCTTCAGGAACTTTTATTTTGTTCCTGAAGACGGCTCCAGCGGTCGAGCCGAAACGTTTATCAATAAAAGTTTTTCTATTTTTGTATAAAGACCTGTTGGTGCGGTTTTTCTTTATGCTTATTACTATTGATATAACCAGCACACAGGCATTGCTCTTTGGTTGTCCGATCTGCAGAGATAAACCACAACAAACTATTACTGTCAACAAGGGCCCTAAATGGGTGACAACGCATTACGGACACCACATCCAACGCTTCCATGATGAAAGTGGCTTGATGCCCGAATTGTACAGCAGCTAAGTATTATGTAAAAAGTACCTAACAGCACAGAAATGGCATATGGCTGACTTCTAGACTATCAGTTACTGATACTATCTAAATTCTGTGAAACTTGAACTTATGACTTATGGTTTATATTTCAAAGGAAGTGGGGCCTCAGGCATTTTATATGGTCAATGGACTGCATACCTTCTAAAGGTGGCCATACACGGGCCGATAAAAGCTGCCGACAGACCAAGTCGGCAGCTTATTGGCCCGTGTATGGGGGCCCCCGACGGGCTTCCCCGATCGAGATCTGGCCGAAAGTCGGCCAGATCTCGATCGGATGGGGTTAAAAATCCCGTCGGATCGCGGCCGCATCTGTTCATTGATGCGGTCCCGCGATCCGACCGCCCGTTTGGCGAACGCTAGGATCCGATCGTTGGGCCCTAGGGCCCACGATCGGATCAGCCCGATATTGCCCACCTCAAGGTGGGCATATCGGAGGGAAATCCGCTCGTTTGGCGACATCGCCAAACGAGCGGATCTATCCGTGTATGGCCACCTTAATACGGTACTATTCTAAGGCATTTAGCAATTAAATCATTAGATATACCCAGAGCCCATACTGCTTTGATTTGGCACATAAACTGCTGAGGTCTGATCATCAGCTCCTATAACTAATCCTTCTGCTCCAGGCACAAGCTCACAAACAGTCCATAAATGTTAGAAATGTTCACCCAGCAACTATTTCCTTGGGCTTTAAATAGTGAAGCAGAGTTCACCTGTGGGAGAACACAGTCCCACTGCATTCCATACATTTTAACATACAAAAGTAGCCCGTCCTTCCATAATATATATGGGTCACAGTGGGTCCATGAGTGCAGCCTTTAGGTCACTTCTTATTTAAGTCCCGAGGAGACAGCTGCTTAGGGCAGAGTTTAACCCCACAGCAGCTGCACAATGCTGCTCATTAAAATGTCAAGTCTGCTCTCAATGGGTTACCTGTTTACAGAAAAGCACACCCCTTTTAACAGCACTGCTTTATAGTCATGTCAAAGTGCTTGTGTATGTAGGCATGCATACAGATATGGGGGATATATTGCCATACACAAACAGTGTGATAATCTTAGAAACAGATGCTCTGGAAACTATATATAATATATAACATTTCACAGTTATAAAAAAACAAACAGTATTTTATCTTATTGTCACAGGACACACTCACCGGAGGTCTGTTTTGAGGGAACATCTTTGAGGAGGTAGTGGGACTGTCTCGCTTTGTGCAATCTCGGTCCTGCAAAAGAGGAGATTTGTTTGTACTAACCACAATCGCTTACTCATTTAACCCGCAACTTTACACACATCCCTGAAACAGAACTAGGAGTAGAAATGCAGAAGAGAACTCAAACACAAATACAGAACAGAGCATGGGTGTCACTGTGTCTCATGTCATACAAATAAAGGGGAGATATAGCCAGGGTGGATTTTAAGTATCATTTGTCTTTTTTTGCCACTCTTCAAAGCAAAACATAAAATGCCACTGGGTTTTTAGGATCACTGACCCAGGAAACCAGAAGTGGAATGATTTCTGATTGTGAAAACAAACAGGTCTGGCTGATAATAAAGATCTTAGCAACCGCACAACAATTAAAATATCAGACAGGTGAGCTAAAAACAAAAAAAAAGCCATATATAAAATCAAAAAGTATAACTAAAAACCAAATGCAAATGGTGCCCATTGCAAGTGGTCATGGGCGAACAGTTCATAGCTGGTAGAGTGGGTAGTATCAAAATTCCTTGTGTGCCCACATTCTGCCAATAGTTAACAAAGAGGTGAATGTCTCCTTTAAACGATGCAAGAACATACATAAACAGAATGTTAAGCAGGATATGGGTGAAGGCATTGCATGTGCAAGTTAGAGGGCGGAATTTATGGTTAAAAAAAAAATGGAGATAAGAGGAAGCAGAAGATTGCATATAAACACAAAGAGGTGTGTGTGCCTTTGAAGGGGGAGCTTATTATGCCTGGAAGGCAGGGAGGAAACTGTAAGTGATTTGGAATTTGTTGAGATGCCAAGATAGGGATTTAAGGAGGCAATGAAAATAGAACAATCTGGTAAGAGGGGGGACATGATTGCACTCAAACTGGTCTGATACAGTACTTATGGCAAGAAAGAATCAGAGTCTGGCTAAGTCTTCATTTGTTTTTCCTTTATCAGAAGGCAAGGTTCCCAGTTTTAAAACATCCCATGGAAAGACTAAGAGTGTCTGCCTTTTTAATATTTCATTAAGAAATGCACAAACTCAAACCATCAATCCAAAAAATGTTTATTAATATATTGTACATTGGTCTGATCCTGCATACCACACAAAATGGGTGTTTTGCTGCCCATGCAATTTCCAGCCTGCAACTGCTTCTCCATACACTTGCATGTTATCGTTCCAAGGCACCCAGTGGTTAGGCGATTATTGATCAGATGCACACAATGCTGAATAACAGGTTTTATGCAATATTGCCAGTTTATATTGCTGATGAATACACTGAACCACTTTTTCTTTGAGATTACAAATATACATACATGCACTGTATATTTGTGGTCAGTCACATATTGGATAACATCCCTGCAAACATTAATTGTGTTTATGCACTTTCACCTGTTAGTAGTAGTGACCTGAACACTTCCAGCTACTGCACAACTGCTCCCAGCCTTATCCTATAAGCAAGATTCTAGGAACTGTAGATCAACAACAGCTAGAGAGCAGCAGACTGGACAACTCTGCTATAAAGGTCAGCCAGTCCTTAGACTCACTGCTCTCAGCATAAGATTGTGTCTCCCTGTAAGGCACTCAATCATACACAAGCAAGTCATGACCCGACCACTCGTTATAAAACTAGAACCACATAAATATGGAGCACAAGTCATACAGTCTCGTACTTCTGGCATAAAAGATCTGACCTATAAAAGCTAACACAAAATCGGATCCTGTTAACCCAACTAAATCACGTACACCTAAAATTTGAACAATCAAAACGACCCAGAACGGACAAACACAAAAGAATTCCTGGAACAAAAACCCCAGTTCTCCCTTCTAAGGTAACCATGTTAAAGTCAAGGCCTTTCAGTTCAGCAAATTAAAAAAAAAGTGCTTGCCAGTAGCTTCAAGTTATAGTAAAAAGATGGGAACTGTGGTTCCCAGCATGTGCCAAAATAACCATGAATTTCACATCCCTATCCTTCATGTGTGTGGGTCTACACAAATTTTAACTCCAGGACACACAATTTACATTTCCACATCAAAAATGATGAATGGTGCAGTGACTATTATACAGATTTACTTGTTCCTAGCCACCCACCATGTTACATACAGTGTAGACACTTTTTCTACAAGAGGTATACAAAATAATGTATTTGATCTCACAGCCAGTAAAACACAGAACACACATTCTAAAGACACGGTTGAATCAGACTACCCCCCCCCCCCACAAACACAACCTGTGATGCCTATAACAAAGCCCAAGCAAAACATGATTACCCCCACAACCCTATCACCCAACCAAGAACACACTCATGCATGCTTCCCACAACACTACATGTAATCAAACACACCCCAGAATCCCACTGCACCCCATCAGTACATCTAGACAATTACACCCAACAATCTGATGTCCCTTGGAAACTCAGCTAACCAAGCACAGCACAAAGCTCAGCCTTCCCTCCCACATGACTTTATCCAAAAGGCACACACCAAAACCTGTCCCACAATTTCTGCTCCTACATTTAACACTGAGTAACAAGCACCCACGCCAGATGCACTTTGGCTTAGTGTGAGCACCTAAATAACCTCACACACTGGCTCCCCTAATCCCCCACCATGTAATGCCCCATTCTTCTAGTCTCTTCCCGTCCCACCACCTGCACTTAATGTTGGCTCTTTTATTCTCAGTTTTGCTTCCAGCAATCCCTCATGTAAACAACTCACCCACCCAGGGCCTTTACAACAGCCTCGCTGTTCCTGATGGCTTATGGACCCTTTCCACTGCTCACCGTTCGCCTGATCTCTCTAGTGCTTGCTCTCCCTATCCCACCCAGCAGGCCTCCCCAGTGCAATGCCCCATGTCCTGCTCCCCTCCTTCATCTCATCTCTCCTTGTCTCTTCAAGGCCTTTCCGACACCCTGCTTATAGTATCCGCGACACAGAGCCCCCCACTCTCTTACCGGACCCCGAGGGTAGGAGGAGCCAATCTCCAGTCGGGCCCAGTCTCCCGGTGATCGGTGCAGCCCCTCCCTCCGGCTCAATCAGCGGCCGCCACCTCCACGTGGGTTCAGACTCCAGCAAGCAGCTACAGCTCCGCCCGGCCAATCGCATTCTGCCTTGCCCCACGTGGGGATCGACCGCTGCTCTACCATTGGTTGCACTCAGAAGGGTTGTCAATCAAATAGAACCTCAGAGCTGTGTAGTCTCTTAACCCCTGCAGCCCCGGTGCCTGCTGGGTGGCTGCTTCTATTAACTCCTCAGTCTCCTCTTCTGATCCGAGGCGAATGCTGCTTTTAGTGGAAAATGCGACGATGGACCCCGGAGGGACAATAAGAACTAGTATAGAGGCCAACATAACAGGCACAATGCAGTTAATATAATTAGTCTGGATGTGCCTCATTGCTATTATACATAAAACATTCCACAACCTGCTGGTATAGATCTGCATTTTATATACCATGGATACAGGCTTGTGTTTATTATATCTAAATGCATAGCAACTGTAGCTGGAAGTATTCCCCATTGTCGCCCCCCCCAAAGAGTGGGTCCTATCATTAACCCTATCACCCCCAACGCTGGGCAAAATCATTCCATTTTAACTCTTGCAAGTGAATTTCAGTATACAGTCAAAATGTCAAACTCTTATCTATCTCTATCTCTCTCATGTTACATTGTCTGTCTACTTATCCTGTATTCTTTTTGAGTGTCTGTGCATGCAGTATCAATATCTTCATCTATCTCTCTCTCTCTCCCTCCCTCTCTCTCTCTCTCTCTCTCTCTCTCTCTCCCTCTATCTATCTATCTATCTATTGTCTATCCTATTTAGGGTCGCCTGTACAATATTTATCAGTCTGTCTGTCAATCATAAGCTATCAATCTTTTTTCTAGTTAAGGAGATTCCTTGACTGGTGGCTGGGGGATGGAAGCTTTTCATCATTTGTCCAAGGGTATTTTGTAAGGGACATATGAACCAATCAGTGTTAAGAACGACGAGGGAGATGGGAGGGGTGCTCTTCGATGTGGTACCCAAGCACTGTGATGATTATGCCACATCTCCAGCATCTAGACTTGATATCTCCCCCTTTATCCCTCAAGGGACAGCTAACAGAGGAGGGAGAGGAGGGGCTGCTCTTTTTATTGCTTAACCCCTAATCCTTCACACTCTCACCGTCCAATTCCTAAACCCCCCTTCTCAAGCTCATTTCTTGTTTGCCTTGAATACTCATGGATGGGGGATCAACCCTGCAGAAGGAAAACAAGATTAATACAATGGAGTGCCTCCCTCCTTTGCTAGCCACCTTCTCCCTCATCCCCTCCCCTCTCTTCTACCCCCTTCCTTCCTTTCTCTCTTCTCTTTTGTTTCCTTTTTCTTGGCCTCTGCCCTCCTCCTCCTCCTCCTCATAATAACAAGGTCCTTCTAATTACATCCTAAGGACCTAAGGATGCCTGGACATTTAACCCTTTCTTTGCTTCCAGTTACATATTTTATCCCAACTGCATGCTGTGCTGCTCCATTGTCATTTTATGCAGGAATAGGGTTATTTTGTTTTCTCTGTAATTAAATCATTCTGCATGTCTTTATACCTGTCTCTAAGCCTATCTATCACTATGAGTGTTATTACACCTTTGCATGTTACTATATTAATGTGCAAGCTTTTATATTGCCAGGTATATCATTATATCAATAAATATGGTAAAAAAAATAAATTGTAACTATAATAGTCTGTATAATTTTATGGATATTATAAATCACTGAGGAGTTCCATGACCATATAAAAGCACAAGGCCAAAGGCCTCAAAAGTTTCAGCAGTGAGTCATGTGACAGAAATGATATCTCTAAGATCCAATTATGACTGATTACATCACTAAGCACTGTTTATAAAGATATAATTTACAGAATATTCATGGCTCTTGCTTGTGTATTGCATGCATATATATAATGTTTTTCATTTCGGATAAAGGTCTCTAGGTGAGACGTAATGTAGCGTATTAAACCTTTCTTTTTGTGCTTTCATATTTTTTGTATGTATTCTTTAAATCCTAAAAGGGGTTCTTTGATCCAGTGTAAATTTTCTGTACTAGCACCCAGGTTTTGTTGCTACACATGGTGTGCACCTTTTGGACTAACATATATATATATATATATATATATATATATATATATATATATATATATATATATATATATATATATATATATATATATATTAACAGCACCTACATATTAATACAGTACCTGAAGTTGCTCATCTTTCATATCAATCCCTTACAATCTAGTTTACAATCTAATATTCATACATACACACTAGAGTCAAAGTTATATAAAGTGAACTGCCTGTATATTATTTCAAACAGAACACCATAGCACTGTAAAATAGCAATGCTAACCACAGAATTAATGTGTTCATGTTTTATATATAGGCACAACGAGTTTACATAATTTACAGACAGGTGAGTTAGATAAATGTGTATAAAATGAATTATAATCTTACAAATAAATTTCCAAATTGAGTACATGACTGGTTTCATTCTATAAACCCACATCACCCTCGGATTAGTATAGTATAGTAAGGGGCAGATTTATTAACAGTCGAATAGTAAATTCAAATTCCAATTTTCAAATTTGTTTTGGTGTCAAAATTCAGACATTTGAATTTTAATCCCCCTATTCAAATGTGAGATTTATCACAACTCGACCATGGAAACAGACCTAATTCGAATATTTGTCACCTAAAACCTGCCGAGTTCATGTACAAATCAATGGCAGAGGTCTTTTTAGCCATTTGGAGGTGTTAATAGCCTTCCTGACATTCAAGTTTTTTTTTTTTTGGCAAAAAACTCGGTTGGAACCATTCGATCAAACATAAGATATTCAAATTTTTTCTTAAATAACCTTACAGTCGAATTGTGAGTATATTCAAATTAAAAACATTCACACTAATTCGACCTGTGATAAATGGGCCTCTAAATGTCTCTATATCTGTGTAGACTACTAACAGTGCCGAGCATATACTACTTTTTGCCTGTATGTCTTTCCAAAATGCAATGCGTTTTTATGATAAAGCATAAAAAATTGGTGCAATAATAGATGCAGCAGGCCCAGTGGCTACTGGTGATAGGGCCCAGGCAGTGTGTTTAAAACAGACCCAGGTTATGTTCATAAAACAGCTCATCTTGCTTACATTTTGGGGTATGGGGGGCCCTAAATTATTTTGCTGGGGGGCCATAAAACATTTTCCTGTGGGGCCCAGTTACTTTGCCACTGGACCCAAACAGCATAAAGTTTGACATCATGGAGGACTCTGAAGTGTTGATCCTAAAGTACAATATGCAGGCACAACGGGATGTGTGGAGGTGCTGGAACTCTCATACTGTTTAGTAAACAATTGTGTGTGTTTTAGTAGTGTAGGTGAAAGAAATATCTGCAGCGACATCATTGTAGCAGCTTAGTAAATAAGCCTGACAACGAATACATTTCAGAATACCACTAACTTTGTTGTTGGTGGCGGGTGCTCTGCTATCTCTAGATGCTCCATGCCAACCTCTGCCCAGTAACGCACACATACGGAAGGGCACACAGGTTTTTCCTTGTGGGCTATCACACAACCCCTTTGATAGGTAAATAGCCCACAAGCAATAGCCCACAAGGCAAAGTCCATGTGCCCATCCCTTACTAGCAATAAGCATCATCTGAGGTTTAGATATGATATTGCATTATCCAGTCTCTAGGCATGTGCATCAATACCAAGTAATAAATCTCATGCTGGATACTTGCTATAAATCCCTGCGCCTTCTCCATGTGAACTATATTACCGTATATTCAGGTGTCCCAGTGTACAAACTGTTCTGTTCCCAAAGGAGGCCTCCTCGGCTGCTAAAAAACGTATTTACTTACTAACTTAATTGCATATTTTGCATGTGTTTATCATTTTGTGCCAGTTTAAGTCAAATTAAAATCTTAATATTCCCTTGGCGACCTGTACTACTCCCTAGACATAACAATGCCTCAAATGCATTTACTTTAAAATTGACTTTAAAAATGTTGCAAAATTTCAAAAAAAAATAAACATGACATTTTAAATCCCTGTACTATTTATTAAAGGCTTTTGTGGTAGGTATTGAATTTGTATTATCTGGGCTGGAACTAGGGGTATGCAGGTTAGGCATGTGCCTAGGGCACAGTAGAGGGGGGTGTTGAGGTAACAAGCAAAGTCGGGGCACAGTAAACCAAAGGAAAATCAGGATTCAGTGAAATCAATAAGCAGGTGAGCAAGAGCAGTAGGGGTTGAAGTTAACAGCAGCAACAATGACTACAGTTTGACTATGCAGAGGGCATGCTGGTGAGGAACCCAGCCAGGTAGTAGTGCCTTTGGCAACAATACTGCTGGGCCCAGCCCTGCCTGTGGCACATCATTTTGACTATGATAATCTGCTCAGGAAGGAATGCAGTTAAAATATAATTTCCTATCTTCACTTGCTTCCTATTCCTTTTATTATTATTTGTATCTTTGTATCTGTATTATTTATACAATGCCAACAAACAGCGATTGTTCTTTAGTCACATCAGTTTCTGTGTCAGCAGAGCTTACAATCTAAGGCCCCTATCACATTCACACACACAATATGGTTAGTTTTATCAGGAGCCAAAGAACCTGCCTTTAGGGTGATGGCTAATGGGGAGATTTGTCGCCAGAAATATAAATGCATGACGGGGGGACAACAAATCTCCCGAAAAAGCTTCTCGCGAGGCAACTTCGAAAGAACAAAGAAATGTGTAGGTTTTAATGCTCAATGTCAGTTTCAATTATTACTGGTGGAGCAGCATTTTCGTCAGTGATAAAAATGCATGACTACAGGTGATAAATCTCCTGAAAATGCTTCTCCTCCAGCAGAAATTGAAACTGACACCAACTCAGCCATGGTCCTTATGTTTTTGGACTGTGGGAAGACAGGGAAGTAAATGGAGGCAGCAATGCTAACACTGTGCTTTTAACAAGAACATCCACATTGGCCATTCCCATTTGAACAATTCAGAATCTGCCACAGGCAATGTGTTTCGCGTCAATACACTATATGTTCCATTGGCCTAAAATTGGCCATTCACAAGCCTGTATACGCTGCCAAATATGTACCTACAGATCAAGTAGCTTACTGGCACTTGTATGGGGCCAAACTGATAGCTTGCCTGTCAGATATCTGATTGGAAATTGGCAGATAACTATTGGGCAGTCCTCTTTTGTTAATGTAATAGGTTTTATTAATGTGGTACTGTGCCAGTGGGTCTGGATAGGCCCCATAATGAACTGACAACTGGCCCAGGGGACAAATAGTCAGATGAGCCCAACTTGGCATCCACCTTCTTGGCTAAATGAGAAAAAGATCTGCTTGTTTGCCAACCTTGGCAAATGAGCAGATCCAGTTTAAGGCTCCATTGAAAACAAAACCAGACTTCTGCTTCAAACAGTTTAAATGGATTAACCATTCAGTTCAAATTAATAATATTCATGGTTTGATCTGACTGGTCCTTTACATCATGTTGTGTTTAGTGAAACAGTGACCACTTGTAGCTTGGGGAAAATGGTAAGACCAAATACTTATTTCATACACAGATGTAAATGTACAGTTTAATGGGATACCTGTCATAAATGTGTAATATAAATATGGGTAGGTGGAGATTCACTTTTCACCCATGGGTTCCTCCTAGAAGTCCCCCGCTTGCTTGGAGCTGCCCATGCCTGTTATTTGCTAGTTTTTTTGAGCTTCATTTTCACTATTATTGAGGTTTATTATGTATTGTTGTGGTTACAAAAAAACTAACCAGTACCTAAATTTGCTCCATTTAGAGTCACTAACTGGAGAAGATGGATCCTTATAGGTGTTAACTCCTTATATTTTGTTCACACAAGCATTTTTGGCCATCACGCATATTGCAGGACACAAATACTGATTTATGTTACCATAAACTAAATGACAAAAAACACGCATTTTCAATACAACAGCCATTTGTTATTCGTTACAGTATACAGTTGTGCTAGTAAAGTCCTGCTAGGCCTAATTAACATAAGTAATTTGGTTGAATGGTATTTGACAAAAAAGCAGCAATTTGTAGGAACTATATATAGGATGATCATCTGGGGTGGTCTATTGTTTGGTTCAGATGGAAATATTTGGAGGTGGGGTGGTAAGCTCCTTACAGTGGACAGTATGCTATGTAATCAGACAGACTTGTTTTTTCTGGAAGTTTAGCTGTAAATCTAGTGAGTGCATGCGTTCCGCGTCCATCATGTAAAAAGATAGGAAATCCTTTTGGAGGAAAAAAGGTAACAAAATAAGGTGGACTACCCAATATAATCAGAGCTTTACGGTTTAGTTACACTGGGGCTCAATTATCAACACTGGACAAATTTGCCCATGAGCATTTACCTATAGCAACCAATCAGTGATTAGCTATTTGAAGCCAGCTGCAAGTAGAACAATGAATGCAGCAATCTGAATGGTTGTCATGGGTTACTGCCCATGGGCAAATTTGCCCAGTGTTGATAAATGACCCCCACTGTGTCTATTTTACTGTGTCTAGGTTTTTTTTATTTCACAGGACCAATGTATGTAGGAAATTATATAACAGTACTATAGAATGGAATCAACACATACAAGATATTTTTGTGGAGCATCAGTTTAATTTAAATTATTGTTTCACTTTGTAATATAGGCTATAGAGTCCACCATTATAAAAATGTGTATAAACACTATCTAAACTTTCATACATAGTAATAAATATAAAATATAAAGGGGGTGGGGCAGATAACATTGGGGTGGGGTAGTGACGATGACATCAGAGGTGGGCACAATGATGTTGGTGGAGTTATGACACCAGGGCAAGGGTATTGCATCACTTAGATGCAACTGGCTGGATTTCTATCCAATGTTTTAATGTGTTGATGCCCAGTTCAAAACTACACAGGTGGCAACCCTATATCTAGCTATATTATGAGTAAGCCCAATCCTTTAATTACAGGTATGAGATCTATTATACAGAAATCAGTTATCCAGAAAGCTCTGAAATACAGCAATGCTAATTTTTGATTGAGTTGCTTTTTTTCTGTATCTGTAATAATTAGCAATGAACTGTACTCGATTGTAACTAAGCCATGTTCAGGTATCTTAGTATTTAAATGTTTTTCATACTGGCCAGATTATTGTTCTGGTTTCATAAGGCTGAAAACTGAACAGAAAGTTCAGACCCGAACAGGCCTTATAAAAACTGAACAGGTGGCAACCCTACTCAGAACCCATCACTTCACAATGAAACAAGGTGAAGATGGGGTTGTATTACATTGGCAGCCTAAGGATCATGGGGGAAACCAGTCCCTGCAGAACTACTAAAAAAGTTTATGAGAGCTGCTGTGAGCCCTTCCAAAGATACCAGCACCCTGTAGTTATGCTACTGCTAACAGCCTATCATGGTTATACTTTTATCTTTGCAAACAGTTATGACTGTGTAACAATTAAAAAATATTTTTCTTTAAAGGAACAGTTCAGTGTAAAAATAAAAACGGTGTTAATAGATATGCTGTGCAAAATAAAAAAAATGTTTCTAATATAGTTATTTAGCCAAAAATGTAATGTATAAAGGCTCTCTAACTCTGAGCTAGTCAGCGACTTGACATGGGACATAACTGTTCACTGAGTTTGCAAATTGATCCACAGCTTTCAGCTCAGATTCAAAAGCAAAAGATATGACCCATGTGCCCCCCCTCAAATAGGGTTGCCACCCGGCCGGTATTACAAATTTACCGGCAATGTAACTGCCGGTAAATTTGTAATACCCTTAAAAAAAACCCCTCGGCAGCCCCAAATCCCTTGTAAACGTACCTTTTCTTTTGCCTCTTCAAGTGTCCGTGGCGTGGCCTGCCCTTTTTGACGTCACATCCAGCCCCTTTGAGGCCCTGCCCCCTGCAGTCGGTAAATTCTTTTTATAAAAGGTGGCAACCCTACCCTCAAATCACTGATTGATTACTGCCTGGTAACCAATCAGTTGAACCAAGAGAGCTGAAAAGCAGGAAGTAGTGTTCTGGCTATTATGTAAGACATCCACTCACTCCAGCCTTTATACATTACATTTTTGCCTAACTAACTATATTAGAAACTTTTTTTATTTTGCACAGCCTATCTATTTACCCAGTTTTTATTACACTGAACAATTCCTTTAAGGAAGTCTAGACACTGGTTTTAGGAGCTCATGTCAAAAATAGTTATAGTTTAGTTATAGTTTCCACTTAAAAATTCATTCAGTACGAATATGACGTCAGTTTGAGTGTGCATTTCTATTACACAACATTAGGGAATGCTAACCCAAGCAGTGGAAAGACACGGGGCGGGCGTGACCTGCAAGTGCCAGCCAGTGTCAAGACCAACTTGATTACGAGCCTTCCGCATGCGCAAAAGAAGGCGGAGCTTATGTAACCAAAACAAGAACCTCTTGGCTGCGTCACCGGAAATGAGGTAAATCCGAACGCTCGACTCGGTGGAACGCATTGCTTTGCTGCCACCTCGTGGCGCATATAGGTAAATACTCATACTCTCTGTCGCTCAATCTGCTAAGTATTCTTATTTGCTCACATATGCTAAATCAGCAGTCAAAAATCACCGTTTTAGACATTTGCCGATGTCATTTTGTAAACCTTCTACGTATGGATTGCTTCTCATATTGTAATTACTGTTACCACGTAAGTAATAATTAGACCCCGGCCGTTGCCATGGCAGGAGCCTCGGGAAAGGTCCTACATCAATCCAGACATCTCTAGGAGTCTTTCCAAGTTTTGGAACCAAATTGTACTCTGAGGATAGCCACTCATGCTGTCTAAAACAATTAATTTGATTCCAGTTTCAGCAGTGCTCGTGTGGAATACGATAACCATAGGTATAAGGCCATTAAATACTCCTTAATATATTATTTGGACCATTAGCAAGTAAATCATTATAGAATAACTTCAGGCAGCTGATAACCCTGTTAAAACAGAAAAGGGTATTGATGGACATGTTCTAAGCAACATTTCAACTGGTCTTTACTTGGTTTTTGAATAACTAGCGTTCCTCCTATTGTGCCTTTTTCCTTATCTCAATTGCAGGTCTGGACTGAGAATAAAAATAGGCCCTGGCATTTCAGGTACACAGAGGCCCAATCAGCCCTCACAGAGGCCCAAACAGCCCACTAAATAGTGACTTTCTATGGCACCTTATAGCACCCCCTCTGGCATTTGCCAGAACCCACAGATTGCCAATCCGTGCCTGCTCAGTTGTCCAATGTTGTGCTCGTTCATATATAAAAGACAAAATGCAGGGCAATGGCTTTTATTATAGGCTAGAATTGTAGTTGCTCTGAACTAGCTGGAGCAGTTGTGCCTCAGGTGATTATTCGAAACTGGGTCAGTCAGGGGCGTAACTACAGAGGAAGCAGACCCTGCGCCTGCAGGGGGGCCCAGGAGGTATAAGGGGCCCCATGAGGCGCTAATTAATAAACCATTACAATATATATTGGTAAAACAGGGCAACCTCTCAATATGTTGTGGGCCCTAAAATTAATTTGCTGTGGGGCCCAGTAACATCTAGTTACGCCACTGGGGTCAGTGATACACCCTTAATATAGGATACTTCAGAATAATTGTATTGTGGAGGTGTCCAGTATAGGCTGGCATAGTGGCATTTTATATTTCTGCACTTGTCTATATTTACATGGGCACGCTGTTATTACAGTATTCCCTAGATAGCAACAGGGTCAGTAAGAACAAATTATAAAAAGGCTTCATATACATTTACATGTTTTGTAGTCTCTACACTTGTGCTGTGTGTTTGCTTTCGAAGCTCTTAATAATGTTTATAAAATAACACCTGTCTAGAATTTGCAGGGGTCATATTGTATATTGATATAAGAGTTCGTTATTCAATTGGTTTTAGTTAATTACTATCATGTATAAGGCATATTCTCTGCCAGTGGTTTTTAGCCAGCAGCAGGGGGATGTTTTTGTTTGGGCATGTTACCAATAGAAGGCTTTTAATTGGAGAAATAATAATATACAGAGTTGGACTAGCATTTCAGAACTCCCGGTGGGCCCCAGCCAAGAACATATCCCAATGACTTTCTATTTTCTATGTGTGACGGTTTTTCTAATATTGAAGTGTAAAGTGTCATTTCTCTCGTCGATCCTGTCGCCAATCCTGTAAACTGTTGTAAATGGATACATTTAGTTGATACATTTCTTAGCTTTGTCCCTGCTGAGCAGAATCTCTGGGTTTCATTTCAGGCAGCTGTTAGAATTGATACAAATTGCTAATACTCCAGAGATGCTGCTGAGAAATGTATCAACTATATGTTGCAAAATTGTAACAGTTCAGAGTCTGCACCTGAATTTACTGAGCTGTCAGACTGAACACTAGAGACATGAACATTCACCTTTAAACTTAGATTTTGGAAAAAATGTAAAAAATAAATAATGGAAAGTAATTGAAAAAAGTCTTTATTTCTGGGGAACAATCTAAAAACAACTGAATTGAAAAAAGTGTTTGGAAGGTGAACAACCCCTTTAAGTTGCATGAGTATTTTTCTTTATTGCCAAATTTGAATCCTGCTGAAAAAGGACGAATCCAGAACTGAATCCTGGATTCAGTGCATCCCTAATAAAAATGCATACATACATACAATGCCTACATCTTATTGTTGTGAAAGTGGTCCCTTTTGTAACGTTTTCTAGTTTGCCCTGGGATGTCCCACCTAATACTGATAATCCGTTCATATTGCATTGTTCCCACAAAAACACATTGCTTTCTTATATGACATTAAGTGATCTAAAGCCTCTATGTTGCTTCACTCTACATAAAAACATGACTCATCCAAACCTTAGTATGTTCAAACTGGCTTTTATTATGCTAGGCTAGATTAATGCAAAGAAGTGGGGGTGAATTAAAGGACCAGTAATTCAGAAAAGGCAATCCATAGTGCGATGCTCGATTTCTCCTCCCTGCCTGCCTTATAAGAGATAGCCAGAGAGGAGAAATTGAGCGCCACACGATGGATCGTCTTCGTGTTGCATTTTCTGAAGAGGAGCGCAAGCGGAGTTTCGGTAAGTTATTTCTTAATAAAGGCTGTGTGATTTTAAAGTTTAATTAGTCTTGGTGTTTTTCTTTTTTGTATTATACCAATGAACTTTTTTTAAAAATTTTTTGATGTTACCGGTCCTTTAAGGAAGACATCAGTCTGAATATCCTATATAATAAAGTTCAAGTGTCTCTGCGTCCAGTCCCTGTGTCCGTGGGATTGCGCTACTGCGCATGTGCCCCACAGATATAATAATTGCGCTACTGCGCATGTGCCGATTAATGGCAGCCTCGCACTCCTGGTGGAAGTTCTGTCGGATCTGGGAATTCATGGTCAGTTCCTTTCAGGCCCGGACTGGCCATTTGTGAACGTTGGGCCGCTGTCTTTGATATGTAAATGTTCCACACGGGCCCCTCTGCACAGCCCGCTGTCACAATACTGTTTCCCGGCTGAGAAGGAGCAAGCGGGAGCGCTGAAGGCACACAGCACGGAAGAGCTCCTCGCCAAAGCGCTGACAGGAGCAGGAGGGAGATGAATTGGGACGAGATGAGCTCTTTGATACAGAAGGTGGCTTGGCAGACTTTTCACAGCAGCGGAGGGGTCGGCCTGGGCCTGTTGGCGGAGAGCTTGGGACAGCTGCGGAAAATGAGCCGGGTGCGGGCAGAAGATGTGGGTCTGGGAGCAAGTCAAGTTCCGCATTTACGGCTTTGATCGCCTGCAAGCGGCTAGGACAGCAGGCAAGGAGCCCCTCGAAACCTATCGCTTTCACCCCTCCGCTGCTCTCCTACGAGTGCGGCTCTGTGCGGCGGGCAGCGATGCGCTCCATGGGAGAGTTTGGGGATAACAGCCCGCCCTGCCTGCTGGCTCCGCACAGGGAGAACCTGAATCAGATCAGCCCTTTGGATGGGCCCGCTGCCTTCCTGGACATCGTGGCACCCCCCTACGACCCGGCGAATTGCAGGGATTGGCATTGCTATCAGCTGCTGTTTCCACTCCCAGGGAAAGTGATGGGACCGCCGCTGCCGGCCAACTCTGCAAAGGGAAGGCTGTTTGTCTTTGGCCAAACAGACCAACAGTTTTCCCTGAGGGGATCCCACCAATCTCCTATACAGATCTCCTATCCATAGGGTCTCACAGACTTTAGCTATGCAAATGGACATTACAGCCAGACCCCCAGTAGAGCCGCCATGAGTTCAATTTGTGTGGCCCCTGCAAGGTATATACCGGGTCTCACTTCACAGGCCCCTCTACTATAAACAGGCTAGGGTTTTGGCCCTCTCTGGCACTTATAGGGGTTCCTGAAGCCTCATCAGAAGGGGCCTAGGTCATCCCAGTGCACATAACTCATCTGCAGGCTCTGGTTGCCCCTCTTCCACTTTAGGAGTATGGGTAAAGGGTTGGCCAAACACCAGTCCATACAGACTCCACATGTTCAACTGATGGTCAGTTTGTTTGCTACAGAAAACACAGAAGTTGGCCCTTACAGGACCTGAAAGTATCAATCTTATGGGCGCATGTTCATTTTTAATTCAATAACTCATATGCCTGGACTGGGGTGATCTTCATACTGCGTCCAATCCCTGTGTCCGTGGGATTGCGCTACTGCGCGTGTGCCCTTCGGACCGTGTCTGGCGATTTTTTTTTTTGAATAGAACAATTCTGTTTTTATAAATGTTTGACTACATATGTTCTAGCGCCCGTTAATTTAACGGGCTTAATGTCTAGTACAAAATAAACAATGTATGAGTATAATGTATAAAATGTAATAGTTATAGGTGCAGTAGAAGTAAATGTGATTGATAACTTAATTTGCAATGGAATTATGTCTTGTGTTTTCCTGTGCTGGTGAATCAAGGAGCCATGGTAGTTGTATACACACAATAGATAATAGACTGGAACACTACACATACTAAAGCAAATTCAATATTGGTAATCAGGAATTTTCCATATTTTGATGGCATCTTGTATGGTTTTTACAAAATTTTAGCCAGAGGAGTAGAAGCTTTATAGGCCCAGCTGTCTTCCATTTATCATATCTTACTTTTTTTTCAGACTGAAAACACCCACCGTGTACTTGTGCCTCATGTATACTATTCACCTTAGTACCTGACACAGCAAGGTGGGAATCAAGAATTCCCTGGATTCATCTTACCTCTATAAAGAATTTCCAACTTTTGTACTTTCTAAACAGATATAGGGCTCATTTACTACAGACCTGGCAATAATGTGCAGAACAATAAGAGCAGTGTCGGACTGGGATACCAGGGGCCCACCAGAAAACCTTAGACTGTAGGCCCACTTTCCAAACTATTATTCCTCCTCTCCTCACTCAACCTCTTTATTCTCCTAGTGTTTTATATCTACTTACTATATTCTTTCATTATTACTATTTTTTCTCATATAGATATAGGGAATGACCATGAAATTGACAAAATGTTTAGAAGCAAAAGGGCCCACTGACACCTGGGCCCACCTGGAGTTTTCCTGGTATCCCAGTGGGCCAGTCTGAAACTGCCCAAGAGTGTGCCCCTTAGTGTTCAATCAGGAATCATTTCTTCCCCCAATCTGCATCTTGTGCCAGATAAAAACAAATCTGCTTCAGAGTGCAGAGCGCAGCATCAGGGGATGCAGGCCAGCCCTGTCCTTACTGCCTGCCAAGAGGCTGAATGACGTGCAAGTAAGGAGCAGGGGTGCTCCTGCCATTAGGCAAGGTGAGAACTCACCTCCCTGATGAATTGCCAGAACGAGACAGGAAACGCATCAGGTGACTGCACATGTCATAGAATGGGAAGTATGTTTCATGACGATGCCTGTCCGTTGTTTTAAAGATAGCCTGAAATAAAGCTTTTTGAATTTTATCTGGTGTTTGCGGGACACTTTCCTTAACCCTCTTTGGCTTCTTGGATTTCTTCTTTGTATTGACTGGATTGGAGACCAGTTTGTTGAGGTGCCTGCTAAACCAAAAGTATGCCCAGTTTAGGGGAGAATGCGGGATACAGACATGTAAGTCTTTTTGAAGGTGAAAATCTTGCCTCATATGGCAATGCCCTGCAAGTAACCAGACGTCTGAAACCTAGACAGGACAAATCATGGGCTGCCGCATAATTGTTACAACGCTGATTTCACCACCATTAATTGTCACAAACATCATTACCCTATTCCCAATGTCACCACCTCCACCCCTGTCACCTGCTGCAACACCCTGTCTAGCATGTCCATGATCAAAGGTGGAAATACTACTGCCAAATGCAGGAAGCATATGCAATATGGTAGTTGCAATACTACAAAAGGGGATTGCAATGTGTAAAGCGGGTACCTGTGACAGGAACACTCCCAGCATTGGCACCATGCAGGCCTTTGGTGTAAGAAGTAGACATGGAACACTTTGATGAGGTGAACCAAGGCAGACTTTTATTAAGCAACTTCTCACAGGTTCACAGGGGCAGACCACATCCCCATTGAGGCCTACTCTCCCAATAAACTGTCCCCCTACTTTTCTGCTGTTTCCAGCATAAAGTGGCCCAAACTTGTCCCGAGCTGTCTCGCTATAGCTACACTAGGGGGCCCATTTACTTAGCTTGAGTGAAGGAATAGAATAACAAAAACTTTGAATTTCGAATGTTTTTTTTGGCTACTTTGACCATCGAATTGGCTACTTCGACCTTAGACTACGACTTTGAATTGAACTATTCAAATTAAAAATCGTTCGAATATTCGACCATTCGATAGTCGAAGTACTGTCTCTTTAAAAAAAAAAAAAAAGACCCCCTAGTTCGCCACCTAAAACCTACCGAAGTCAATGTTAGCCTATGGGGAAGGTCCCCATAGGCTTTGCAATCTTGTTTTGGTCGAAGAAAAATCGTTCGACCGGTGGATTAAAATCCTTCAAATCAATCGATTCGAAGGATTTAATCGTTCGATCGAATGATTTTTCGTTCGATCGAACTATTTGTGGTAAATCCTTCGACTTCGATATTCGACCCTAGGTAAATCTGCCCCTCGGTTTCCACTAACCAAGTCCTGCACACTTTCAATATTATACACAATCACCCTAGCGCTCTACCCCAACTGCTCACTCCTCTTTGGGACTCCTATCTACCTCTCACTCCTAGAGTGAGCTTGTAATAATCTCCAATCTCTCTATCTAGGCCTAGCAAGGAACAGGGACCCACCAGTTCTGTCTTGCCTGTTGATGATGTTAGGCCCATCAGAAAACATGTTACACTTGTGCTTCCTTATATAGGCTCCTGAAGGGGAATCCCTCCTCCAAGCCAACCTTGCTGGCTGCTATTTACATTTTGAATTAATACAATTATTTCACCTCCTTACAAGTGTGCTACTTTATGAGCTTGATAAAGGGCTGGTTATGCCCGAAACGTTGCTTCATTTGCACAAATAAATAATTTTTTCACTATACTGGAGTGCTGCTGGAGTTTGTATCGGAATCTACTTTATGAGTCAGTGATGATATGTTGCTTGTGTCATTTATGGTAGAGTTGTTTTTCCTTGGGTATTTTCTTTTTTCATGTAAGTAGTGTATTCATTTTTAAGTTATAATTTTATTCATCTCATTGCTATATCTATGACTTAGATACCTGCTTGCTGATATTATTTACTGCTTATTTATATATTTATTTATTCATTTCATACAGGGGTTTTGGATAAGTTTTGGTTTGCAGGGTGTGTTTTTAGTAAAGTTATCCCTATTTGCATTACACTCTTTGGAGGGTTTTTGTTTTTGTTTCGTAACAGTTCTGGATATGGCACTTTTGTCATGAGTTTCTATGTTGAGGAACAAGGGAACCTTGTATGTAAACGTTAAATATTTTAGCATAGTCAAATAAACAAAAAGTGATAAAAATGAAAGGGTGCTATTACACACTAGTACATACCTGTACATTTTTTTCTAATTTTTAATTGTCTACAGAATCAACTCTTTATTTCTTTCTGGTAGTTGTGAATGTTATGCTGCAGGAAATAGACTTAAAGAGTTTGGAAATCGAAATCTCTAGTCAATAACAGACTCGGTTACAGTGAAATTATGACTACACATCCAGCAAATCATAGGCTGAGTCATCACACTATACATTAGAACTAAAACTATAATTTGGACACAGTAGCAATTCTGGCTTGTTCATAGTTTTGCACACATATCATCACATAACCTTAAAAGGGGAACTGGCACTGATTCAAACAAGCTCTCAAACTGTAATTATTGTTTTTGTCATCTTTTATGAAGTTTCAGATATATACTCAACCTTATATTATTATTGTTATTCTACAACAAAAAATTTTTTACTACAAATTTCTGGCTCATTTTGGAATTAGTCCACCTCTCACCTTTCCTATGACTTTCCGGCACTGGTGGTGCAGATCTCCCTAGACGGTTGGCACTCGTCAGCATCAGGGGCGATGCTGGCCCCTCCGCCGCGACAGCCTCAACTCACCTCATTGGCGAAGCACCCCTGGTCAGCATGATGTCATTAGCATTTTTAAGAGAGTCGCACAAACACCATATTCACTGCAGTTGGGGAGCTTACCCCTTTTATTGTAACCACCTGCGCGTCAACGTTTCGTGGGGGGGTAAAAAACAATAGTGCTACCACAATATTTAAGGTTCGCAGTTGGTGGGCTGGGTGTGTGCACAGTGGTCGACAGGCTCTAGGACCATGCAGCCTAGGGGCGCCACAAAGAGAAATCCGTGCCTGTGTAAGTGTCATCTTGAAAACACATATTTACAATAAACAAGTCAAGCTACATTTTTCATTAAAGGAAAACTATACCCCCAAAATGAACACAACAGATAGTTTACATCATATTAAATGACATATTAAAGAATCTTACTAAACTGGTCTATATATTTAAATCTTGCCCTTTTACATCTCTTGGCTTGAGCCACCATTTTGTGATGGTCTGTGTGCTGCCTCACCTGACCAGAAATACTACAACTCTAAGGGGCACATTTACTATGCTCGACTGAAGTTTTTGAAGTAAAAAAACTTTGAATTTCAACCTTTTTTGGGTACTTCAACCATCGAATAGGCTACTACAACCTTCGTCTACAACATCGATTCGAACTAAAAACCGTTCAACTATTCGACCATTCGATAGGCGAAGTACTGTCTCTTTAAAAAAAACTTTGACTACATACTTCACCACTTTAAACCTACCGAGCTTCAATGTTAGCCTATGGGGACCTTCCCCATAAGGTTTCTAAGCTTTTTTTGATCGAAGGAAAATCGTTCGATTGATGGATTAAAATCCCTCGAATCGTTCGATCGAACGATCAAAGTATTAGCGGTAAATCCTTTGACTTCGATATTCAAAGTCGAAGGATTTTACTTCGAGGGTCGATATTCGAACCTTAGTAGATGTGCCCCTAACTGTAACAGGAAGAAGTGTTTAAGCAAAAGACAGAACTCTGTCTGTTAATTGGCTCATTGGCTTTGACCTAACAAGTATAGTTTGTTTGGTATGTTTGTGTGCATAGTGAATTGTACGATCCCAGGGGACGGCCCTTTTTTTTTTTTTTTTTAATGGCAATTTTCTATTTATGATCAACCAATGGCACATACCACTAAAAAAGTATATTATTATGAAAATGGTTTATTTACATGAAGCAGAGTTTTACATATGAGCTGTTTTATGCAATATCCTTTTGTAGAGACCTACATTGTTTGAGGGGTATAGTTTTCCTTTAAGGCCTTTGGGATGTACTGTTTCCAATTTCCACATGCAGAATGCCTCACTTTTGAGAAGTGCCAGCTTAGTGTCAGTACCTGTTGGTACTTTGATTTCCTCAAGGATTTGCCATCTAATCTGGGACACGGCATGTTTTTGTTCAAAAAAAGTGTTTCGCTAACATTATCTCTTTTTTTTTAACCGTCTCTTTTTTTCTTACTTTCTTTTGTATCTTCTGCTTTAGTATCTTGTTTAAAAATTCTGATGACACTTTTATCTTCACATAAAAACATGCCATATCCCAGATTAGATGGCAAATCCTTGAGAAAATGTTGACGGTGTAAGGGGGCCCTTGAGACAGCCTGCCTGATTGATACCTGGCTGAAAATTGTTGGCCAGATACCCATTAGGCAGGTTTGAAAATGCCAGACATTGACGCAGTCCTCAGCTGATGGGTCTCCTTGGGCCAGCAGTATGATTGTGGGCTCATGCTCCAAGAAGTAGTTGCATCTGGAATAGACTAATTGGTCAGAACATGACAAAGAGATTTGCCTTGATTGGGCTTGTAAACTTAAATACTCTATCGTGTAGCTAAAATCTCATTATATAAATATTGCATTTTCATTTTTGTCATTTTTTAAAATGGCTTTTGAGATATACATGGTGTACTGTATTAGTGTGCTTCTTCAACCTAATATTATCTTTCTACAACAAACAATTTTTCACTACAAACGCTAGATGCTAGAATCAGCCAAAAAGAATAGTTCAACAGCATGAGTGTGTTGTTTGCAGATTCAAATGTTAGACTGGAAAAATAACAAATATATCTCAAATTATCTGCAATCCTATCAGACGATGGCTGCCGTTAGCAGGCACAGATAACCACACCTTTGTCTGGTAAAATGTGATTGATTTCCCTGTTTAGGGTTGGGTTGCTTTCTTTGTTTCAGAATCCAGACAGGGACAAAGGTCATTAATTTGGGCAAAGGGCTGACCTCTGTCAGAAAGGTAATTACGTGTCGGACTGGCCCACAGGGATACCAGGAAAAGTCCCGGTGGGCCAAGGTGTCAGTGGGCTCCCATGCTGCTAAACATTTGGCCTATTTCATGGCCATTCCCTATTTCTATGAGAACAGAGACTAAATAGATGGAATAATAGATTATAGTATGTAAAGAAATGGAGAATAGAGGTTGAGTGAGGAGAGCAAGAATAATAGTACTGAGAGTGGGCCCCTTTTCTAAGATTAATTGGTGGGCCCATGGTCTAAGGTTTTTGGGTGGGCCCCTGGTGTCCCAGTCCGACACTGCATTTACCAAATGTACCAGTTGGTTAGAGCATACCAAAGAGATGTGCCTTGATGTGGATAAAAAGACTAACTTATGAAATCAGGACAGTTTTTTGTCTTTTTTTTGTGTGTGTGTTTTATATAACAAAGACTCGAAAGGCAGACGGCACTTCTGAAAATGGGGTTTATTGGAGTTCCTGCTGGAAAAACCTAACGCGTTTCGGGAGTTATCCCTTAGTCATATGACTAAGGGATAACTCCCGAAACGCGTTAGGTTTTTCCAGCAGGAACTCCAATAAACCCCATTTTCAGAAGTGCCGTCTGCCTTTCGAGTCTTTGTCGTGTTTACAGTGGGGACACTGTCTGACTGAGCACCTGACCTGAGGGGAGAGCGGTGAGCATGTGCGGTCCTTTTTTGCCTTTTTGCCTTTCTATCTGTGTTTTATATAATAAGAAATATGAGATGAAATTATTCCAGCTATTAAAACACATAGGCGTGAAATTCTTGCTTTAAAGAGTTACTGACACCAGGAATTCAACCTTTTTTTATATCTATCATATCATTGTCTTTGCATACTAGTTATAATTCTGCCTTAAAGGGGTTGTTCACCTTTGAGTTAACTTTTAGTATGATGTATAGAGTAATATTCTGAGACAATTTGCAGTTGGTTTTCATGTTTTATTATTTGTGGTTTTTGAGTTATTTAGCTTTTTATTCAGCAGCTCTCCATTTTGCAGTGTCGACAATCTGGTTGCTAGGGTCAAATTACCCTAGCAACCATGCATTGATTTGAATTACAATATGGCATATTAATAGGGGAGGGTCCGAACAGAAAGACGAGTAATAAAAAGTAGCAATAATAATAAATGTGTAGCTTAAGAGAGAATATGTTTTTAGAGGGGGACAGTGACCCCCATTTGAAAGATAGAAAAAGTCAGGAAAAGAAGGCAAATAATTCATAAACTATTAAAAACAAATAATGAAGACCAATTGTAAAGTTGCTTAGAATTGGCCATTCTATAACATACTAAAAGTTGACCTGAAGGTGAACCACCCCTTAAAGACAATTTGTCCATTGCTTTTCCATTACCTATCTGATGCCCCAATGTTCCTCTATGAGGGGGTGCCATTTTGTGCAGCAGTAGTTCGTTAGCATTATAAACTGTATTATGTGCGTTTTTGTCATTGATGATTTGCCCTTTAAATATCCACCTTGTTTTGTCATGTAACTAAGTACTGAGTGATTGCATTAAATGTGCAAAGCTGTTTAAGGATATTTAAAGGTTCATTTTTACTATGGACCTGAGTGGTTCCATGTAAGTGCTTTTTCTATTTTTGTATTCAAATATAAAGTTCCTAAAGTCCAGCTGTTCCTGAATTGCCTTAATGTAACAGAAATTTAAAAAAGATCTTGATGTATTTGTTTAACATAATGTGGACTAATATTCTCACCTCCCGCCCCCCAAAGTGATATTTTCCCATCTCTGTTGTTGCTACTGGTGGTCTGTTTATGTGTGTTTCCCTAAATGTATGTGTAATTCACTAGTGCGTGTGAAAGAACATTCCCCAGACATAACAAGTTAGTGCCTGTAGAGGATATTCTTGATTGCTCTTAATGGATGTGAAGTTCTCCAAGCATGTCTTTGTTCTTGAGGACAATGGCATTTACACTTAGGAAGGGAGTTTTTTTTAGGCTTTCATAAAATTTCACATTGTGAACACCTGGCCCCGGTAAACTTTTTTCTGTTTCTTGACCTTTACCAATCATTTCAGTCAACCAGCCACCTCACTGCCTGATTCTAAACTGAACGATTTCATAACAATTCACAGCGTTGCTAGCAGAACCTTCATTTGTAAGGTAGAATTAGTTTGCCATGTCATAGAAATGTGGTTATAATTTACAGAAGACAGTCTCTATTTCAATCACCAAGAGAAGATTATCATTTCTCTATGAAGACCTCTTCAGAAGGAAAAATATGCTGGCCCTTGTAGCTAGTGTTATGATCCTATATGTATATTGTGGTAGAATCATGCAGCACAGCGAATACTTCTATCATCTTTATATCAGCAGTAGGTGGAAAACTGTTATTTTCTGCTGTTTATCTATAATTTCTATTTTAAATTCTTCATAGCGATACTAAAATAGCCTTTTGAAATGCAAAGAGCACTGGCTTGCCTAGCAAACAATAGCTCAGCTTGAAAAATGGTTTGTTGAAGATCTGCTAAAGCTAATATTTGAAATAGTTCAGCTCCCATAGTTTCTCTGCTGTGCCAACAACTTAATCAAGGGTATAACAATAGGGAAAAGACCTGGAGCCTACAGGGGTCTCAGGAGTGTTAGCCTAGCAGGTTCCTGAACTATGAGAAATATAAGTGTTGGTGAAACATCTTCCTGAGGTTTTGAGGACAAGGCCCAGCTTCAGCTAAGTATACAGTGTCTTGAAGATAGTGCTGTGCAACTTCTTTGTGGTGTGTCAATTCATGAAACCCAAAATAGCATAAAACAAGTGCCTTCCATACTTCTGGCTGTGATTAAAAAATCATAGCTTTTTATTGAGTTTTATAAAAGTAAACAAGTATAGCCAGGGGGAGGGGGTAGAGAAGAAAGAAAAAGGGGGGAAGAGTACATATCATCAATACGATATACATCATAATTACAGAAAACATCTTCAATGCTTAAGATCACAGTGGCCCATAAAATCTCGCTTGACTTCTTGGCTGTAGCCAGATGCTTACTCCCTTAAATTATATGTAACCAGTTTATAACTATCTCCCGTAAAGCTAAGAAGTTTGTTCAATGTCGAGATTGTGTGTCTCGGTGGGCAAGTGGAAGAACATAAAATTTCAAATTTTGTAAGGGCTAGTCCACACGGGGAGATAGCGACGCGTTTGCGGTCGCGGCGACAAAGCGCTGCGACAGTCGCCGCGACCGGCGCAGGCGACAGTTTTGTATGGGCGCCTATGTATAAACGCCTGTGCTAACCACACGAGGCGATGCGCTTTTCAACAGTCACCTGAAAAAGCCTCGCCAGGCCTCGCCAGGCTTTTTCAGGCGACTGTTGAAAAGCGCATCGCCTCGTGTGGTTAGCACAGGCGTTTATACATAGGCGCCCATACAAAACTGTCGCCTGCGCCGGTCGCGGCGACTGTCGCGGCGCTTTGTCGCCGCGACCGCAAACGCGTCGCTATCTCCCCGTGTGGACTAGCCCTAAGATCCCTTCCGAATTTTCCATTGCTCCCTAGATGCAAATAGAAGTACCTGATCTGGAAGTAATGGAAATCTCGTAAAGTATGATTTGGTCTAGCATTCCACAACATTTCCAGATCTGCTAGCCCACCCTGGGCTATCAGGTGAATGAATAGCAGATGGTCTTCAACTAGCCAGTCCTTGAAAACATTCTCTATAAGACCTGGGGGGAAAGCAGAATTGTTCACTATAGGCATTAGTGGGGAAGAAAATTTGGTTAATTTCATATTCCCTTTTAGCATGTCCCACACTTTCAAGGTATAATTTAGGGTTGGATGTGTAGTATGAATAATTCTTCTGTGAACCCACATGCAACTTGTTCAATTTCTTTGCACATTTAAGAGCGCAGAAGGATTTAAAATCCTATTGTTACGTAAGGTAACCCAAACCAGAATAAACCCAAAGGTCATGGCCTCGGCTCACATTTCCTCCTGTAACTGCTGCTTTTCACTTTGGAAGGAGCCCTCAACTACTTGGATGCTGCAGGTCTTATAGTGAGACGACCAAGGGGGAAATTCTGGGAAGGCAAGGGAACCTATATCCACCATAGCTCTCTAACTTGTGCATGTGAATGATGCTTGGCACCCTACCCCTTATAAATACATTGCTGCCGAATACAGGCAGCGCTATATTAATTTGTAGTGAAGAGACCTGTACCTATGTTTAGAGTGCAGAAAATGTTTTATGTGCTTTGCACCATGCCCTGCATTTAATAAATTACAGCCATAAGACTAGTTTACAAAGGAAGTGCAGCGTATTACTTGCAAAATTAGGAAGCAAATCACTATGTTTTAAACCCACAATGCAGCGCACAATACATGGAGGTATTTTTTCGCAATGTAACCTCGCAACATATTTTGCTCATCAATATTTTAAAGGAGTTACCGTCAAATGTTAGAAGACCAATATATACCCTGTGTTCTGCCACTAACTCGAGCTTCTCTCATATCATAATGTTGAAATAGTTACAGTATATTCCGCTTTGATTTTTTTGTCTAGGTAATACCCAGCGAGAACAGAAATTTATTTTAATATGTCCAGTAGGAATCTTGCAATGTCATAGTACTAATAACATTTAAAGCACAATCAGCATTTAAACAGCCATGCAATTGGACTAGGCAGTAATAAATTAATGCTGGCATATTGATTTGTATCAGCATATGATAAAATGTTCCGGGAGTAAACAGAGTTTTATTAGCATTACAAAATAAAAAAAAAATTTAATCTTCTCTACCTGATCAATGTGTCCTGAAATTGCTCCGTCCCCACTGCCAATATTTGTTATTGGGGGCCTTGTACAGTAACCCACGACAACCAATGACATTTTGTTTTATTTATTTTAACTACACTAGACAATAAAAAGCTAATTGATGAGTTGCTGAACCAAGTTAAACATATTTTATTAATTCCAAGGCTATGGGTAATATAAAAAGTCACAGTGTTTGATACCAGGTCTAATAAACCATAGCAACTAATTAACTGTAGCCTTTAATTGCTTGTTGTTGGTTACTATGGGTTACTAGAACAGGCGAAAAATGTAAAGTTGCAATGTTTGCACTAGACCCTGTTACCTATAGTAACCAATAATATTTCAAACAGGTCACCAGCTAATGCTAACTGCAGATTGGTCACTGAGTTACTATAACTTTTCTAACTTTATTAATTTATTTTATTACTCTAGTATCTTTTGCTCTATAATCCCAATTAGTCCACGGAGAGTAAATTATAACTGGATGGTACAGTTTTGTCAGTAAAGTTATATAAAGGCATCTCTAATAAATTCTCAAAATGCTTGTACCAAGTCTGAGCGCTCAAGGATTCATTTTAATAATGTATTATTCTTGTCAAGAAACCATAAGGTAAATGTTCTTGTAGTCTCTACCTATTCAGGTTTGTATATCTTAGATTGCTTGTACAGGTATGAGATATGTTATCCGGAAACCCGTTATCCAGAAACCTCCGACTTACAGGAAGGCAATCACAAATAGACTCCATTTTAATCAAATAATTCAAATTTTTTAAAATGATTTCCTTTTTCCCTAGTAGTGACTTGTACAGGATCCAGACTAAGATAGAATTCATCCTTATTAGATGCCAAAGATGCCAAAGAATCCAGGTGGGTTTGATTAATGCTTCAATGATTTCTTTAGTAGACTAAAGTTATGGAAACCCATTACCTGGAAAACATCAGGTCCCAAGCATTCCTATATATTAAAAAATTATTTCTGCTGATTTCACTCTAGTAAAATAAGACCAGCTAAGAACAGCAGAGGGCAGTACTGAATCATATAACTATATTTATAGAAATGAGTATACAGCTTATTTAATTAAGGCAGGTTTCCAAGTACTGCTAGCAATTTAGACGCCACCCACTCCTGATGTTGATAATATTTCCAGACTTCCATTAAAACTCCCTAACTTCTACTGTGCCAGCTTCAGCTGCCAAAGCACCTGTAATAGTAATGGACACTACCTGCATGGAGTTTGTTTAATCTCCCTGTTTTTGCATGCGTTTCCTCCAAGTACTCCAGATTTCTCCCACACTCCAAAAACATACAGGAAGGTTCGTTGGCTTCTGATAAAATTGACCCTACTTGCTACCTAGATAAATGCACTAATGTGCTATTGTACTCTCTACAATTTTAAATGTGATCAGGGCTGTATTTACCATATAGGCATTCACCTCTTCCCCTGGAGCTAGATACTGTCCCACAAAATGTGGTTGCAGAGGTGGGTTGGGGGATGAAGTGATGTCACAAGCAACACGGTGCGTTGTAACGTCATTCCTGCCGACATCACTGCACATGTGCCGATGGGTGCAAAGAGGTCTGGTGCCTTGGGCAGCACCCGATTACAGGCCTGAATATGCTAGAACAAGAATGAGCAGTATGCTGTCATATGTTATATTAAAAAGAGAGCTTGGCTACAAGGCAGATTATTACTAAGAAAAAAATACTCCACCCTGCAATATAAGTTGCATAACTGAAGGGAAGTAACAAAGTCGCTCTTTGCTCCATTACAATGAGTTACATTGTATGGAAACAAAAGACTAGATTTCCTTTTCTAAAGGCCATGCAGTGTAAATGCTGAATGGCAGTTTGACCAGTCCCATTTCATGCATGCTTACAATGTGTGTTTAAAGGCTGTGTGCTGAGCGGGTGAATACACCTGGAAGTTCACCATTATATGTACCAATCTGAGACATAAATAGGGCTGCCACCTGGTGTGGCTGGTATAAATATTAATCAAATTGTATAGATAATACACAATAATAATGTTATTAATAGACAAATAATTATTAGAGAAACCTGTAGGCCAATATTTTTTGCCGTCAAAGTGGCAACCCTACACTGGGAGGCACATTTATCAAAGGTCGGATTTCAAATTCAAGGGGAATTTTTAAAAACTCCCCTAAACGCCCATAAATTCAACCAATTGAAATTTATTTAAAAAATTTAATTTTTTAAACTCGGATGAATGGAATCAATCCAAATTCGATTTGAATATTTTAAACTCAATTCGAGTTTTTTCTCCGAAAAAAGAGTATGATAAATCTCGAAAATCAATTTTTTTAAAAACTTAACTCCCTAGTCGAATTTGACAGTTTTGACCATATAAAAACTCGAAAATTCAAATTAGAATTTTCAATTCGACCCTTGATAAATTTGCCCCTTAAAGTCCATGTCCCACACAGGCCTCATTTAAAAAATATTACCTACTGTATATGGTTTTATTTACTATGTTTGATATGCCAGTTTTTACACTTACCAATTATAAAATTGGTGGCAAATATATTCTTTGACTTTTTTTGCAGAGGAAATCTAGGATATAACCCTGCTTCATATGTGCTGGGTAAAAGCTAAACAAGCATTTTGGTACTTTTTTATGATGGCTTGCCTTGGAAGGACATGATCCTCATGTTTAGTTTAAGGTCCAACTTTTGGTTAGGTCCTACCATAGCTCATGAAATGAGTACAGAAAGGAAAATACTGCTGTATCAATCTCTTATTATACCTAGGACAAGCAAATAGCCATTCTCCCCATTTCTCACCAGACCACTGGTCTTCAGGTTAAGAGCCCCCTTGCGGCTGTTCCAAGTCCTGCCCCCAGGGAGCCGAATCTCACTAATCTCACTGATAAAGAAAATAAGCCAGCAAGGAATGCTCTGTGCAAGACAAGATAAAGTTGCTGTAAGCCAAACTTCCAAGCAAGGTGTATTTTTGAGTTCATAGTCCAGTATTTCTCCCTTAGTAGTTATCTCGGTTTTCACCACTCCAGCTATTGCAAAACTGTATTCCGCCTGTAGCAATCAATTCTGCTCTTTCCTGCTCAGATATAAATCACTTTGCTGCTACCTCTAGCTATATTCATCTTCCCACCACCTGTATAGCTCCAAGCCTCACCTTGATTAAAAGCACAAGGCCATCCCACTGCACTGCAGTTTATCACTCCATAAGCTATCATTGTCCCCAGGTAATTCCTTCTTGAATGGAAGTTCTGACATTTGCTCTTGGTAATGTAATACATCCCACTACCACTTCCATGTCATTATCCAACACCTACTTAATCATCTTCAGCTCCTGATCAGTTTGCAACACCCCTTCAACCTCACTGTACTTAAGTGGCCATACTGGCTCTAATGTGCTTCCACAAGGGGAGTCTACACTGACAGGCCCCGTTGGGGATAAGCCCTTCTTTATCAGTATTAGACTATAAGGTACTTTTGCACATAGCACTATTTTGCAAAAAAAGGAAAGCATGCAATTCATTTTAAATAAACTATAAACTGCACAACATTTCATGCCACCAAACATAATCATCCCAGTACAGTATGGGGACGTGACTATACCAAAGTTGACTGTCTGGCCTAAGACAATATTTGAGTAAGCCAGATTTGGCCAATCACATGGGAAAACCATGTAAAGATTTACTCACAATTTGTTTATAGCAAACTGCATAGTATGCCTGAAATGTTGCAATCCCTGCTGCTACCATCTAAATGTGACAGATTGCAGTCCATCTAGCTGGATATGAGTTGATTGTGCCAACTGCCACTTTAGCTAAATCATTCTTCATACATTTACTTCAATAAACTTCATTAAAAAGGGATGCCATCATGGGCAAGTTCATTAAAACTAATTAGGGCAGGTCTAATCACTAGGCAATCGCCTAGGGCACAGTTTGAGG
This sequence comes from Xenopus laevis, assembly GCF_017654675.1. NCBI lineage: Eukaryota > Metazoa > Chordata > Amphibia > Anura > Pipidae > Xenopus > Xenopus laevis. The sequence goes on along the minus strand of NC_054371.1, from coordinate 123,544,165 downwards.
TAAGCGGCTGTTAAATTTTAATAAACCTTTAGTCCCAGCTTGCTTTTGCCAGCAGCCTTTTGGTTATAAATGCAGTTGCTTATATTTATACAAATGAAAAATATGCATTTTCACAAGTTAATTGGGGCCCAAGGGTGCAAGGGCAAAGACTTGCCTGGAGCACCTAACAGCCTTGCCCAAACACATTTACAAAGTCTGCTTATAAATCAGTAACCTGGATATTTAGTTAGAGCTACATAGAGTTTGGAGGGGGAGGGATGGATTGCAAAAAGTGACCTGTAGGTCATTATCCACAAACCAAGCATGAATCATCCACATTTTCCCTACAGGGAGGGTTGTTTTCATTACATCTGTTAGACTGATATATACATAAGTCAGAGGCATGGCAGAAGTGCTACTAATGAAAATAATATGGGTGTAATTGATTTACTTACTGCCACCAATTAATAATATATTTGATCAGACTACTTACAAGTTGCAATGAAAGAGGTTGCTATGGGTAACTGCACTGGTTCAGTTAGCACCTAATATTTGTTCCTATTGTGTGTCTGCCCACAGAGATTCCATACCCAAGCCTGGCTTCAGCTTGACTAGAGCCAAAATATAAATTCCTTGTTGACATAGCACAAAGCAGAATGATGTGTGTGGGAACTGTGTTCAAGTCTGATCCGTATGTACAATAGGCACATAGAAAAAGAACAAAGGATGCTCTTCCACTCAGAAAACCTCTGGTATTTGCCTTTATCCTCCATAAGCAGTTAATCCCTATGACTTTTTAGGCAGGGATGGGCATCCTGGGACCCTCAGATGTTGTTCAACAGTGTGTCCAATAGGAGCAGGGGGGCTATAGTTTGCCTACCTTCTATGTAAGACAAAAGGGGTTATGTAATATAAGACACTAAGTTTGCCCAGGAGCAGTAACCCACAGCAACCAATCAGTAGGTAGGATTTACTGGTCACCTGTTTAAAAGCAAACATCTTATTGGTTGCTATGAGTTACTGCTACTGGGCAAACTTAGCACATTTTATTACATATGGGGGAAAGAATTTTAAAAGCTGGGCACAGTGTTGGAATAAAATAATTTTATGTGAAATTCTGACCTTCACACGCAGTTTTTAAAATTGAGCACTCAAGTTTAAAATGTGCACATAGCTGAGAAAAAATGAGAAGGAACAGTCATCTACCAGCCTTCACCACCACTGATCACTTAAGCCAAGGTCCCCCTTCCACCAGAGATGTGGGCAGGTGGGCAACGGGACTAGCACGGGGACAGGGGCCCAGAAAGACCATGGCCAACTGGGATTTTTCTTGTGATCCTGGTGCCTAATCCCTGATTAACAAAGGGCATCAGTACCCCAGTGAACAATTTGGAGATGTTTGTAGCATTCCTGACATGCAAGTTTTTTAAAGAGCAAAAACTTGAATCGAATTTCGGGTCGGTAAAATTAGGTAAATTAAATAGCTATCTATTCACTTGTATAGAATTATTAGAGCCATATATCTGCCTGTCTATCTAAGGGCATTACAGTGTTGAAATTAGGCAATTGCATCCCCCAGGTTCAGGCTGCATTGCCATACAACCTCCAGAACTCCATTTTCCTGTGAGCACAATCCAACAGCACACGTGCAGGCAAGAGGAAGAGTTTGAGTGATGCAGGTCCTTACTGTGCCCCCCCCCCATCCTCTAGGCTGATTAGAGAGCTAGGAAGTTGCCCGTTGCGATTAAACTTTATTTTCACTTTATTGATAAATCGATCCCTTTTATTTTCCAATTGTCTGTCCAGCATTCTTTGTGTCTAATGCACCATTTAAAGGCAATGACCACAGGTCTTCAATGGGAAATTAAATCTTGGAATGTAATCAAAGAATAGTTTTTCAAACAGTAAATCTCCATTATAACCCACGGCCATTCCGACTATATGTATAGGACCAGTAGTTACTGCATGTTTTAATAAAGGCACGGTGTTGCCTGTGGGAGACGGGGCCCCTCTCTGAGTATCTGTGTTGTGCACAACAAACAACAGTACAGAGGACCTAAGGCAAAATGGCTTCTCTCACATGCAATACCTCATGCTTTTAATTGATTTTAAATGTGGATTACAGCATGGTTGTGAATAAATATTGCCTTTTATTTATTGATATGTTTTGATTACTTATTAAATTGTATTCATTTTGGGTTCATGATTGGTGATCAAGTCCCAATTTTTGTAAACATGTTTTAATAGACACGGCACTTCAGCTAGAACATAAAATCCCCATGGCCAAAATATGACTCAGGGATCATCACCAGGAATAAGGTCATGTCTCAGCGAACTAGACATTACTAGACATTTTCTTTGCTCTGCGTTTTCCATCATATAAAAGAAACAATAGCAATAGATGTTGAATGTGGCCGGTTGCTTCGTCCTTAGGTTCAGCAGTACACTATGATTTAAAATGGGGTTGGAAGCAAACTGTTTTTTTTTCTTCACATTTTCTGGAGGAAAAGTATCGGATCTATTATCTAGAATGCTTAACAGGGATTTCTGGTGTTACATAATGTCATAGCAAATAAATAATAGCATTTGTTTATTCCATCCTCTTTTGAAAAAGGCACTGCCGTATTTTGGAGCATTCTGCATGATAGATCCTATACCTGTACTATTAGTGAAAATACTTGTGAATTTGGTGAATATAGGTATTGTGAATAAACCTGATAGTAGTCGAAGTTGGAAAAAAGATGTGTCTATCAATATTTTTGCCAATGTAAAACGTGCCTAACTGCTAGTTGATCTAGAGCAGTGATCCCCAACCAATGGCTCAGGAGCAACATATTGCCCACCAACCCTTTGGATGCTGCTTTCAGTGGCCTCAAAGCAGTTGCTTTATTTTCGATTCCTTGCTTGCAGGCTCATTGTAGTTGCATAAAATCCTAGTATACTGACAAACAGATAATCTTGTAGGCTGCCATTTCACATAGGGGCTAACAAATAGCCAATAACATCTCTATTGGTTCCTTCTAATAACATGTTTCATGCTTGTGTTGCTCCCCAACTCTTTTTCGTTTTGAATGTGGCTCACAATAGAAAAAGTTAGGGGTTTCTGATCAAGAGTAAGGGAAAGAGCCAGGGGGGGGGGGAGGAAATAATCTTCTTGACTCGAAGAGGACAAATGGACCAGTATCTGAATCAACTTCATACTTACTAATTTCAGTAACAATGAGGTTTCACAAGCGCCAACATTTTTTGCTAATCTGTGCTTGGATTTTTGCCATTCGTTTCTTTCACCAGAGGAAAAAAAAAAATCGAATTTCTTTCATCCAGAGAAAAAAACACAAGAAGTATGCCCACTGACATCAATACATTTGGCACAAGAAAAAAATACCCATCATCAACCCAGATGAGATGAATTCCTTGGATAAAAATACTATTGGATAAAGCATCAGAGAGTTTGTTGTATGCCCTGCTTGTACAGTATACACGGTCAACTGAGTCAGTGGGACACTGAGAAAAAGACCAGTGGGCCCTGGGGCCCCACCAACCCAGACCCACACCATTCCTAGAAGCTTGTGCGCTGTGGCCTTAGCTCCCTGACCTCTGGCCCTATATGCTCATGCATGTACAGGTAATTTTCTTGTAATTGGGGCAGGGCCTTTCGCCCCCCTCAAGGTTGGGCCAAATATTGCGCTCCCTGTACAAGATTCATATTTCAATTTGGCTCTTAAAGTTACCAGAGGTAAGCTATTTTCCATCCCTGCTCACTGGCTACTCACAAGCCTGAATTCAACCCAGGTGATCTAAGTGACCAATGGGTTAATAATCGGGCCCCCTGGCAGGTAAGCAATATAGGGCCTTGCTCCATAGAAAGCTTGTCCCGAGACTGCATACATGTGACAAGACACACATTACCGCGCACCAACAAATCCACTAACATAGTACTATTCCTATCTTATATACACCCTTTTTAACACTCACTCCCCAGCTTCGCTTTACCTGACAAGAAAAAAAGATATTTTTTCAGATACCTTAGAAAACACAGCAGCCAGTTTGCTAATTTCACCTTATATCCAGCACTACCAGCCTGCACATTTAACCACCAAACTTGCAACATTTAGAATCACATGCAATTCTCCAACCCAATAATTAATAATACCACGGTGTTCAGTCTGTCAGTTCAAAGCCCTATTTTCCAGTCACTCCTAGCAATTTAGATTTATGGTTTCACTACATTCTCTTCCTCATTCTCCATCACATATTTCCATCTCTACCTCACACTCCAGGCAGATCATCTCTCCCCCTTTTCTCAGGACAGCCCCAGCTCTCCCCTTCTTCCTTCTGTTTTGTTTCTCCTCCTCCCAGCATACCAAGCTTCCTCTCCCATATCAGTTCCCTCCTCTTATTACCATTCCTTCATCCACTTTTCCCTATATATCCTTTCCCTTTCAATCCTTCATTTCTAAGTCCTCTTCTCTCTGTCCAGCTTTCCCTTCATTTCCCTGTCCCCGGCACTCTGCCAGTGTGTGGATGCTTTCAGCCTGAGTAACATCCTCTCCGGCAAAGCTCTTTTCCCGTCTCCACAATGTGGAAGGGAGGCACATTAGAGGGGAGGGGTGCAGGTTCATCTGTTCTCTTTTCAGGATGTCTATCTGTCCCACCCTCTGTGAGAACATATCAGAAGCCCCAGGCAAACAGGATCATTTAACCCACCTCTCTAAAGAAATGTTAAAGGGGATGAAAACCCAAAAAATAAAATGAAAGAAAATGTAATTCTGAGCAACTTTCCAATTCAATAAAACGTGTCTGTTGTATAAAAATGATAGCTGCATTGAAACCCCTATATGCAATGCTGGTTCAGACTCAATGCATTGAAAGTCAGCTACCTGCAACCAAGACCCGTTTTGTTTCGCCAATAATTTGCCACCAGTGAAATGTCGCTGACGCCCGTTAAAGTCTATGGGCGTCAAAAAAGTATTGACTTGCAGCGAAATTTGTTTGACACACGTCTTTTTTCCACAGCGAAACAAGGTGAAAAAATTCACCCATCCCTAGTTAGAATTACATTTCTTACTTTTGATTTTTACTATTTTTGGTTTAAAACCCCTTTCAAGGTTCAGTCCCACTGGGTAGATTCTGACAGGCTAAAAGAGTTGTCTGAACCATATATAGTAAGTAAGGTAAAATGGAGAGCATGCACTAGGACTAGGTAGTCTGGTTGCAGATATCACTGCAAATGTCAACCACAAATCAGATTTTGTTATTACATATTTTAACACTTACATCTCCGTTCAGACCCTTTCCTATATCTTCCAGTATGTAATTCAATGCATTGCCTGGCTGTTCGTGTAAATGGATATCTAGTACTAGATGACAATTTAGATAAGAGCATGTGGGTTAGTTTCATTCTGGGGCCTCTACATTTTCCATACGTAGGTAAATCTTTGCATATTTGGCATCCATATTTAGGATATTTTATTTTTGTAACTAAAGACATGTGGGAGATAAGATGCTGCAAAGTGGAAGCTTGGAAGTGATTTTTCAAAAAATTCTGACATTTTTATTAAAATGTAACTTTCAAAGAATTTCAGTTTGGTAGTACAAATACATATTTATGTTAAGTGAAACCTCGATTTTAAGTACCCTGATTTTAAGTTTCCCCGCATTTTTATTTTTAACTTGTTGTCGCACTGATTTATAATGCATTTCAATGGGTGCAATTCCCTGATTTCAAGTAATGATTCCCAGATTTTACATCAAAATTTTGTCCTGATGTACCCAATATATATTTCATTTGTGAAAAAAAGAGGTTTAAAACCCTAACCAGATGTATATTTTGCCATGGCTCTGTCTGTAAATGGTCAATTCCAATTAGTCTGCCACTTATACAGTCCTACACCAATCACTTATTGCTTTAGGTTGTGTATGTGACTGACAGAGAGGCCTTGTTCATAGTGTAACATTAACACTGCACTGCTTAACTCTTGTTATTAACACTGTAAATATTGTAACTCAAAGTAAACAGACTCCTGTGCTTATATCCTTTCAGTACTTGAAGAAAAAGTTACTTTAACACATTTCCCTGATTTAAAATTTTTCCTGGATATTACATAATTTTTTCCTGGTCCCCTGAAAAACATAAAATAGTGGTTTTACAGTATTTCCAAAAATGTATGGTTTACTAGGGTAAACCTTGGGGCAGATCTATAAATATCAACCTCACAGAAAAACAACTTAGGAAACATAATAAATGCATCAAATCAGCACTACGTGGGACAGTCCAAAATTTATGACCTTGGTTTAGCCTTTGCCCATGGCCTGCCTACAACACCAATATTTTTACTCTTTCACCTGACCTGCCCAATACATTTAAAGGGAATTACTAGCCCTCTGTATAATGAGTAGCTTTTTATCCTTAACAAAGGCAGCAGCTGTTGAAAGGGAGAGGCTTCTTGGTAGACTAGTAATTTATTTTAAGCACCTTGTGAGAATCAGCAACTTAAATGTCTTTACTTTTTAAAGAGATACTGATATCAGAAATTAAACCCTTTATAACAAGTATAATAGCAGATATGTATCTATGCTGTACAACCAAAATAGCAACAGGGCTTGCACCAGTAGGTTTAAGTCTTATGAGCTAAATTTACCTAAAGTAATTTAAGTTGTCTATTTATCAGTGGTTGTCAGATTTTTTTTTTTAGATTGAGTTGTCTTCCCAAGTCTCACCCAATGACCTTCAGGCTGAGCCTCCTGCCACTGTCCAGGTATTCCCAGGGGAAGAAGATGGCGCCCGTGAACTCCCGAGGACAGAATCTGCACGGAGGGGTAAGTAAAAAGTTGGGGGCATTTGCCCGGGGTACCAGGTAGGCTGGGAGGAGATTGGTCTAATTAGGGTAGGGGTATTTAATAAAAGGGGTTGAATTCTCCTTTAAAGAGTTATACCTAAGCCCCTATAAATGTGATCCAATGGTTTAAACATCATATGAGCTGGGTTATGTTGGAGCAGACAATTACACTGATATAAATCAGTAAAAAGACAGGTTAGAAAGACGTGATTTAATGTAATGTGACATCTAGAAAATGTCTAAAATTCCATTTTTTTTTTTACTTTTAACCATTTTTTTTCTCCAACTGCCTGCTGCAAAAATTTTTTGTGTGACAAAGGCCTGAGGGCGCTGTGTTTTTGGCATGGAACTGAAACTACACACCTGTTTTAGGAATTACAGTGCACTCATAGCCAGCAACTGCATAAAAAGACCTACTTTTGTTCTTTCCACCTGTCACATGAATACTAGGGTTGTTTTTACCCTTACATTTGAAAACCTAATAAATACATGAGGGCGTTGGGATGAATGGGGAGGACAGCCCTGCTTTGTAAAAGCCCCAGTAGACGATTTAAGAAAAAAAGCCAGGTATGTGCTTCAACAAGAACCAGAGATTCAGGGTGGGCAGCATTCCTATTACTCAGAAAGGAACACCTCCCCACTTCACTACCCTGATGAATACAAAAGAATCATTAATGTTTTTACTTTTTCTTTTTGAAGAAGCTGGAAATTTAAGGGGTCCTCCGCCCAAAACCCGTTTTTTTTTAAATTTTTTTTACATATTTCTAAGTAATCTTGAAATACACAAAACATAATCTCAGTGGTTTTAAATGGTTTGTAATTACTCAAGGCAATTTGTAATTATTCAAGGCAATCAATCTCTAGCTATTTATATAATATATATATTATATTTTATCATTGTTGGATCTGACCCCTAATAGATTGATCAGTAGCCAGCTGAAATGAACCAACTTCTGTTTCATTGTTTCTAAAGTCAGTATCAGGATACATGATGGGGTCAACAAACACTACTTTTAATTGCAACAATAGCAATAACTTTAAAGAACATGTACCCCCCACACACAAATTTAATAAGTGAACAGCTTATTTGCCTCTATGGTTGTTATGGTATGTAAGGCTGCAGCATCCCTTAATCACTTAGAAATCATTTTCCTCTTCTAACCCACTCTGCCTCCTCCCTCAGGAATTTACTATGTCTAATGAGCATGCTCAGTTCTTCTCAGCTCAGATTACCAAACACAACCAATGAAGATATAGCATTGCTAGTTCCCATAGAAACTCTAGCTGTCTGATCCTATTTTTTCTCCTAACCACCTCTCCTGAGCTCAGCTTAACCATTACAGTGCTCAACCCCAGCAATACCTTTCATTAAAGTATGTGTAAACCTGCATTCTACATTGCATGATCTTTACAGCATACCTGTCCTGTTTGCAGATGTCAATGTTACTGATGAGTCGTGAGAGGGAAAATCCCCAGTAGTGGATATTGAATGAACTTCAATCACCTTATTTAATCTTGTGAGTTGGGTGCAAAGCAGCCCAGAGACCATTGCCAGGGGTTTGCATAGCCATACAAGAAAACCTGGTTGTCTGACCTAATAAATTAAATTTCCACTTTTTGCAACAAAGAGGTGCTGCAGTGGTATTTTTTCATGAGTGTCATAGGGAAAATGGCCGCCGGTGAAAGCTGCTATTTGTTCTAGGAAAATGTGATGGCTCTGGCAAATGGAGGGGGTATATGTAGTACAAATTATGTGGCTTAGGTGGGGAAGATATGCCAAACTTATATACATGGTAGGAAAATGCAGGCTTTACATGTCCTTTAAAGGAGAAGGATAGCTCCAATCTGAGCGAGGGGGATGCCGGATTTTAAATTGCACCAGTCATGGGCTGTTGCAAGCAAGCAATCCTCTTCCTCCCTTCTTTCTTCAAGATCCAGGGGTCGGCACAAACTTTACTACGCACCCACATGAAGGAAAAGGATTGCTCACTATCCTCGTGCCCCAGGTCAGTGCAGTTATCTCTGGCCCAGGGTATCAGGTAAGTTATTACTGTCCTGGGGGGGGGGATGCTCTAACATATCACTGACATTTCATGATACAAAATTGTGTTTTGGGATGCAGGACCCATTTTAGGTGCTTTAAATATTTAGAAGGCTAAAAAAAAAATCGCAACTGGAATGAGTTTGTCAATAACTGCAAGGTTAAAAGTAACTTAACTTTCTGCTACACAAATGTACACAGAAACAAACTCAGTAAATACAAACAGACATTTAGTGAGAGTCATGGAAGTGGGTTCTGTATTCCCCCCACTGCCACTGCAGTTTATTCTTATATTATTCAATAAAAAAGCATTAATTACAGAAGATGTATTTAGACAAGTTCCTCTAAGGTCTGTGTGTTGGCACATATTTTCTAGAAAAGATTCTCTTAGGGGCAGATTTATCAAAATGTGAGTTTAGATATTAATTAATAAAAACTCACCCATGTTCTATTCTTTCCTACGGAATTTTAAGAGGCATATTTATCAATGGGTAGATGTTAGAACTCACCATTTGATAAATATGCTTCCAAAAATCCCATAGGATGGAATAGAACGTAGGTGAGTTTTTATTTATTAAAATCTAAACTCACATTTTGATAAATCTGCCCCTTAGTGTCACTAATACAATAAAAATGGAGTTGGTGACCTACTTTTTTTTTCTAGGCCCAATTAATGGCCGCAGAAAAGGAAGAAACCATTAAAGAGGAGGCTGCAAATATTTTTGAAGTGAACAGGTCATGTGTTGGGTTTTAAGACGTGAAGCCTACTGAACATCATTATTTTGGATTGAAGACATATCAGAAGACAGGTCCATACCTGTGGCAAAAGCTGGTAACAAAAAAAGGTTATCCTGTGTGAATGCCAGACGACACAGGAGAAAACTGTTAATTGAACACAGACTCAAGAGTGTTATTTACACACACAGCAAAACCTTTTGAATCACTATTTACAAGGAATCTTTGGGAGGTGCTCATCCTATACTCTCCCCATTAAGGCACATGTGGTAGTTCCAAAAGGATCTCCTTTTAACCCCCTGAAAACCAAGAGGTGGTGAGCAGTGGTTAGGAAGCAGGACACAGACAAACAGGTAAATAGATAATCAATTAAAGTGGTAATAGGGCATTTCTCATGTAAAATTAGGACAGGGAGGACAAATTGATTCTTACAACTCAAGATGCAAGTACTGGCCTCTCCTCCTACCAAAAGGGCCCAAACAATGCCAACCACAGGCTGGCACTATGATCCTGGCTAGTGTGATCCAGTCAAGAATATTCATGCACACAGTCACTCAAAGCCGGTACAAAAATCTGAACATATACACAGTATGTGTAGACCTTCAGTCACACTCTTCACAAACAGTCACTATGCGGGACACTCACAACAAGACAAAAGGAGCAGAGTTTAAAAAAATTACTTTGGTAATTTGTGCTGTAAAATAAAAATTAATTTGCAAGTTCTGAAAACTATGAACATCTTTCTACCGGTAGAAACATGTTCATTCAGTCCATGAGCTGCCCGAGCAGAGACCATGAGCCTTATCTAGCCTCAAAAAGGTGGATGGTGCAGTTTGGCGATAGATGGAGCTTAAAAAGGGTCTCAGGATCCTCCAAGGTATCCAAAATGATTCTGGTCCGATTCACTAAGCTGTAGACTTGGCTTGCTCTCAAGAGGGTCCTTGGTACATTGAAGTGGAGGTCTGATCTTAAAGAAATCAGAGACGTAACGCACCTGGAAAGAAAACAACTGGATTAAGGCAACGTTATAGTGTGTCTATATAACAAGTAATTATATGAGAAGCAGGTAAATACATATGTGGATTTGGATTGGGTTACTGCTCATGAATCAATACAGTTCATCTAACCCTACAAAGTCATTTCAATTCTTTGCCCCCAAACTCTGTCTTTCAACTGTACATAGAATACTTCAAGGAGTATAATATTTGAGATGTTACAAATGTTCAAGATGGAATGGTGAAAACCGGACAGAACAAGGTAGAGACAGGGAAAAACAAACAAGTTGAAAAGCAATTCTAAGTAATTAGTCATAGGAGTAATGTATGAGACGCAAGGGATAAATGACAAATGTTAATGAAAAGCTGACTTACGGTAAATGTAGCCACAAGTGCTCCCTGCAGGAGTCCCACAAGAACGTCACTCCAGTGGTGCTTGTAATCAGAGACACGTGTGTATCCCACATAAAGAGCAAATGACAACAAGAAAAACTGTATGGTGGGGCGCAGGAGTCGGGCCCACTTCTCACACAATCGAGCCTGAACATACAGCTGAGAGGAAGCAAAACAGAACACAGTTACTACTCACTGCAGTGGTACCCGGATGCTAAGATACAGGTAGATGGTACAGAGGTGAGTAGGGATCAACACAGAAGAGGTGGATGCTAAAAATTAGGTGAAATATATAAAAAGAGAATGAGACTGGGCAGAGGGGCTATGAATATTAAAAGGGGGGGGCTACAGAAAACAACAGTGAAAGGTAATGAAAACAAGCAATAAAGTATGAAAGTATGAATACTTACAGATAGGAATAACATGCAGTACATTCCAAAGGATGAGTGTCCTGAATAAAAGGAGAGCCTGCAAATACAGCAATTATTATATATCAGAAGAAGAAAAAGATGTCAAGTTAATATGAACAAACAAAAATAATTACTGGATAAATTATTTTGTACAGCCATATGGCCTCAGACATTTTGGCTTGTGGGCCTTCAAGTGGTTAGGTTGGACCATATCACGTGGCACTAAATTCAGCTAGATGGTTTTAGCCTAGTATGGGCCAGGCCTGTGTCTATTTTCTATTTGCAACAGCCGCAAATTGTATTAAAGTGACGCAGACCACTATAGTTAACCTAAACGCAGTTACATGCATTACTAACTGTAACAGAAACTTAAGCCGCTCTTCTACTTTTTCTGTATATTTAAGACTGATCTCACATTTTCCATGCGTAGAGGAACTATGCAAATTTTGCCTTATAGCTTTCCCACCTCCCTATACTTTACAGGTGCCCCTCTCAATTTATGAAGGCTCAATTGTACAATGTGCATAGTGCAGGGCAATAGTTTATTATATGTCAATACATATTAATCACTGCTACTTTTTGTGTTAGTCACTTTTTGAAAGAAGAATACTTTGGTTTCTAAGATTTTCTAAATACTGGAAGGGTAAAGCACATGAATTAGCAGACATCTAACTTACCTGGAATCTGTGACATTGGCGTAATTACCACGACAGGTAAAATCTGTAACATATGCCGAGCAATTGACAGTGGACCAGTCAGGGTTGCAGACGGCAAGGAAGTTTGGTCTGGGGCGGCCAATCATGTACTTTGCGAGATCTGTTAAAGACTGGCTAATAGCAGCCCCAAAAAGATATGTCCCCACAACTTTGTACAGAGCAGCAATATAATTATTAGACTCTGAGCGTGAGTACAATCTCTTGGAAAATACCATGTACATCTCACCAGATGTTATCTGTGGGGGATCATGAAAAGGAACATGACATTAGCTTGCATGAAATGGTCCAGGCTCACTATTAAACTTCTCCCCATATTATTTATATGGATGAGAAAAGTAGCATTTGAGACACATAAGCATACTGTACTTGAATTTAACTCCCCCCCCCCGTGATGTGAAAATGAATTCTGTGGTGTTTATGTCATGTTTAAGGTAACTTCAAGTGTGATATAGCCCCTATAAACCAGTTTATTCAACACAATAGTACTGCTTGGCAGGTTTAACTATATATATATATATATATATATATACACACACACAATTTTCTTTACATCACACCCCTCAATCAATTCCCAGTTAGAACCCATTCCACTTCAGTAATATATCAGCTATATAGGCTTCTTAGTACGTACAATGATTACGGTGCAGGAGATCGTGACTCCAGCCATCAGCCCATTAGTAATAGTGTCCTCACGATATGGGTAGCTGATTGATTCATCATTGCAATAAAATCCCCGTTTGTATGGAGAGTTCACCAATGACATGATGATAAATGGTAAGGACGCTGTAAAATATAACAAGTTGCAGTTATGTAGCAAACATGGTTACGCAGGGGTTGTCTCCAACAAAACAATGACTCTAAACACACTTGGAAATCTACAAAGGCATCTATGCTTGCCATCCTTTTGATGTTGCTTCCTAGGGACTCAAAATAGAGCTCATTTTTACATTCCTGCTTAAGAGGAAATTCTTGAAAGACACAAACAATAAAAGTTACTGACAAACGGCCCTGCTGGAAGCTCAGAGTGGAGCTAAGAATAAGATGATTGCAGCAATTGTGCAGCACTCGATTTCTCCTCCCTGCCTTCCATAGGAGATAGCCAGAGAGGAGAAATCGAGCGCGCACGATGGATCATCACCTTGTCATCGTTTCTGAAGAGCAGAGCAAGCAAAGAATTGGTAAGTAATTTCTTAAAAAAAGCTTTGCGAATTAAAAGTGAAAACTGTCTTGGTGTTATTTTTTCTTTAAAAAGAAACACATTTTTTTTAATCTTTTTTTTATGTTACTGGTCCTTTAAGCTGTTTCCTACTTTACAGCCTTCTCTATGTCCACAGACAATGTTAACTGCCACAATGGATTTTGGTATTTGGGCAGTGATGATTATGGAGTGGGAAGCAAAAAAACAGAAACATAGGGGAATATTTACAGAACTGTTTGACTTGCAAGGGTATTTTCTTAAACATGTACTTAAAACATAGCTGCTGGATGCCTTAACAACCATGTGGGTAACCACCCCTTAAATGTTGGAGGGACACGAGCACTTTAACTACAGAATATGCCATCTCTCTAAAGACCACATCAGCCATTTATAAAGCTGGCACCAACAGTAGAAGATAATGGCTCCTGCTTATGGCTGATGGGCATTTCACCTGACAGTATATTGCAATCAGCGGAGAAGCATGTGAATCACACCTTCCACCGTAGGGGCCAATTTACTAAAGAGCAAAGCAAAAATTCCCCAAAATGACAATTCCAAGGGAAATCTGCAATTTGCTGAAAGGCGAATATGACAATTCACTAGTGAAAACTAGAGAAGTTTGACGCTGTATTACCAGGCAAATTTTCACTTAGGCAAAGGATCGTTAATTGGCAAATTTATCAAAGTGTGACCTTTCCAATCCGTCACCCTTTTCGTCAAATTCTATTTTTCCAGGTTCTGCATTGCTATTGATAAGAAGAAGCTACATCCTCAACATTATTATCAGTGACATCATATCCTGTATTCCAAAAGGCAAAACACAGGTTTTTTTCATATATTAATGTGGGATTATGTTTACAAATTGTAACTGTTAAATATATGTTATTTACGCTTTTTAACCATTTGAAGCTCATGCTCTCGCTGACAAATGATCGCTGGCAAAAGTACGCCAGTGTTCTCTTGCCAAGACGAAATTTTGCATTTTAATAAATACGCAATACGATATTCGCCATGATATAATGTCTGACGAAGTTGCACAAAGAATGGCGGAGTCTTTCAAAGCGAAAATTTGCACATAAGTAAATATGGCCCATAGTGTTTTCCGGGTTAAAACTGCCTGTACTAGTGAAGTCAGGTTGGTCCCGCTAAAGTCAGGTAGCAGTTCTGTGTGCTGCAATATGCTGGCAAAGAAAAAGCTCCCTTGTGCTATGGTGAGAAACCAAAGTAATAAAAATATGTAATATATGAATGGACAAAATCAAACCATTTTTTGTACTGAGGAGCTAGGCGCTAGATTTTGCTGAGGGACCTGGTAAATTGTATTTATGGCACTGGCTTATAGAAGCATGGAATCTGTTATCTGTAATGATTGGGGTTTGCCAGATAAAATAATTTTGTCCATAACGTGAAGCACCAAGCCCAATAGTTTGGGATTCCAGCAGCAATCTGTTTGCTAGGGTCCAGTTTACCCTAGCAACCAGGCAGTGGTGATAACGAAAGACTTGAAAATGAATAGTAGCAGACCTAAATAGAAAGGTAATTACTAAATAAATAACAGTTTTATTAGAGAAATAGCTTTCTGGCTGCCAGGGTCAGTGACCCCTATTGAAAGCTGATAAGAGCAATAAGACAAATAATTCAAAATTTGTAAAAATAAAATAATAAAAAAAGATTGCAAAGAACAGGCCATTCTAAAAGCTAAACTTAAAGGAAAAGTAACATAAAAAAATGAAAGTGTTTAAAATTAATAAAAATATAATACATGTGTTGCCCTGCACTGGTAAAACTGGTGTTTGCTTCAGAAACACTATTATTGTTTATATAAATAAGCTATTTATCCTGTGCCATATAGCCTTTTTTCAATTTCCGCCATTGCTGCACAACAGCTTGTTTATATGAACTATAGTAGTGTTTCAAGCAAACAGATCAAACAGTACGTGATATTTTCATTACTCTAAAAACACTAATTTTTTGGCATTGGTAAACCTGCCATTTAAGGTTAATTAGAAAATGCAATATGTTTGTTATGACACCATTGTGGATTCATGCCAGCTTAGTTCATAACAAGTAACAAGGAAAAAGAAAACCAATAAAAAAAAAATTAAAAAAAAATTCTATTTAAGGGAGAATCAAAGTCATTTAGCCATTAATGGGGATGAAAATGCAGAACACTACAAAGTCAGGCCAAATATTTGCTAGACCAAACTTTGCACAAGCAACTAAGCAGATGCCTTTTTATATGGTCTGTTTCAGCATTATTCATATATACCGATCTCTGGGCCATCATTGAACCGCAGGGGCGTAACTATAGAGGAAGCAGACCCTGCGGCTGCAGGGGGGCCCAGGAGGTATAGGGGCCCCACGAGGCCCTAATTCATATACAATTTCAATAAATATTGGAGAAACAAGTCAACCTCTAAACATTTTGGGGGCCTGAAAAATATTTGCTGTGGGGCCCAGTAATATCTAGTTACGCCACTGAACCAAATATCTCTAATTTTAGCAATCCAGCATCTGCAATTACTAAAGGGCAGTCTGGCAGCTCTCCCAGGTCTCAATATTGAAAGGAGCCTGGAAAAGTTCATGAGCTGATAGCGGTTCCCATGGTAAAATGAGAATCAAAAGCCATGCGCCATATTATAATAACCGTTAAAGCAACAGAAAATACAGATAAAATCCTGCAAATCACTAACAGGGAAGTCATTTTGCTTTTAGAAGCTTTTCCTTCTTCACACTGAAGTTGCGTTTGTGCCTTTGTGGTGATTTCCTTTAATCCATGATAACTCAAATTATATTTTCTGTGCAAACACACATAAATATATATATATATATTGTTTGATATGTAATATACACTTTTGCAAAGAATCGTGTGCTGCTTCATTCCTTTACGTACACATACATGTATGTGTGTGTGTGTATATATATATATATATATATATATATATACATATATACATATATATTTATATATACACACACAGTAATATAAAATACACATTATATATATATATATATATATATATATATATATAGCATACAGGCACACCTTTAGACACGCCTCTCTGCTCATAAGGGTGGAAGCATACACCTGGGTGATGTCCCGGTGATCTTGTAGATCAGGTTTCTTACTATGATCTCTAAAACCATGTCTATTACTTTGCTAGAAAAACAAGGGAGGGAACCAAGGGGGAAGGTTGTGCTCATCTCGGGCCTGTGCCAGCGTCCTAAATGCATTAATGGCGAGATGCCCTCAACTGTAGATGTTTCCTTCTGTCTACATCTGCGATTCTGTTAAAGAAAACTATGTGCTTTCAGCACTGTCTCAGCAAACTGAAGTAATATAGGGCCTCTCAGTCGCAGCAGTAAAAATAAAAACTGATTAAAGCAGGGAGATTTACTTTCAGACTCTGCAACATCTGCTTTGATGCAGAGGCCAGGCATCCAGCATGCACCACCCTGAGTTGAATTTAATAAATGTAGTATAGACCGGTTCGGCACACCATCATAAGGGTTAATTTTAAAGAATGCTTTGCTATGGAAGCAACTTCCGCTTAACTGGATTAGAGCAAATTTGATTATGCCCAAAGGAGGAAGGGGCTGGGCAGGTACAAAAATGCTTTAGCCCCCTCCCAGGGACTATCAGCAAACAAAATGCTTTCCAGTGTGTGCGCTGCCACCTGTACTGTTTCCCATGCAAAAGAAAGGGAAAGGTTAAAGTCTAAGTTGCTTATCATATGTTAAACAATGCAACTAGTCTGAAGTTAATGCCTCTGGAGATTTTTTTACTGCTGAACAATACACAAACAAGTGGTGTGGAAACACAGTCGCTGATGCCTGCAGATTCAATTAGCTGCCCCTATAATTCTCACACTTCCCTTTCACTAACTCCCTCTCCGCTTCTGAATATATTTCTTTAGTTATCCATCGGCGACACTTTATTACATGTGGCAAAAAGGTAACGAAAACAAATATTGGCAGTTTGGGTCAGGAGCATGCTGCATAGGTTTCTATATACCGGTAAATGTGTACCTTGCTAAACCTCCCTCCCCCAATGTAATCAAAGAAAGGATGGCAAATATCACACCCTACTGGGGAGAGGCACACAAGAACTTTCATGGCTATTTATACATACTACATAGAAGCATATATTAAAGGGATTCTGTCATGATTTTTATGATGTCCTTTTTATTTCTAAATTACACTGTTTATACAGTACATAA
The DNA here is from genome assembly GCF_017654675.1 of Xenopus laevis. Lineage (NCBI taxonomy): Eukaryota > Metazoa > Chordata > Amphibia > Anura > Pipidae > Xenopus > Xenopus laevis. The sequence continues at coordinate 123,526,639 of NC_054371.1, read as the reverse complement.
TTCACTATACAATATAAAATGTCATTCCTGAACCAGCAAGTATTTTTTTTAGTTGTAATATTGGTGTGTAGGCAGCCATTTCAGGTCATTTTGTCTGGTCATGTGCTTTCAGAAAGAGCCAGCAATTTAGGAATGAACTGCTTTCTGGCAGTTTCTCCTACTCAATGTCACTGAATGTGTCGCAGTAGGACGTGGATTTTACTATTGAGTGTTGTTCTTAGATATACTAGGAAGCTGTTATCTTGTGTTAGGGAGCTACTATCTGGTTACCTTCCCATTGTTCTGTTGTTAGGCTGCTGGGGACTTAAGTTTATCAGAGCACAAGTCATATGACTGGGGGCAGCTTGAAAACTGACATTATGTCTAGCCCCATGTCAGAAAAATCTGCTCTATTGAGAAATGGATTCCTGCTGGAGAAGCACCATTAGGGTAGGGACACACTGGGCGATTTGGGGAGATTTAGTCGCCTGGCGACTAATCGCAGCGACTTTTCTCCCCGAATGCTTCCCCTCTCTCTGCGCCTGGCTAAAATGAAAAATCGCCTGCGCTAATCACACGCAGCGATTCGTTTTCCGAAGTCGCCCGAAGTTGCCTCACGAGGAAACTTCGGGCGACTTCGGAAAACGAATCGCCGCGTGTGATTAGCGCAGGCGATTTTTCATTTTAGCGAGGCGCAGAGAGAGGGGAAGCATTCGGGGAAGATTGGTCGTGGAAAGTCGCGGCGATTAGTCGCCAGGCGACTAAATCTCCCCAAATCGCCCAGTGTGTCCCAGCCCTTAACTGATGCGTTTTGAAAAAAAACTTTTTTTCCTCATGGCAGTATCCCTTTAACTAAACAAACATAAAATAAAAGCATGCTTCTTGATAAAGAGAAGAAAACAGTTGAATATTTGGGTTGAAGTTTCTTCATTCTCTTTATAGAGAAAGGACAAAGCTTTACCACAACGGCAATGCCTTTATCATGAGACACACACCTTTAAACTTAATTTCATTTATAATCGTTTGTCCATTATTGCTTATGGCAATCAAAGAGCATTTCTCTAGCAACAGAGAAACCTTTGTGCTTTACCAGCTAAACTGGCAGTTGTTTCTACAGGAGACGGAGATCTTTGAGACAAAGGAGATAATCTGCAAGGCAAAAAAAAAAAAGATCTATTTGCATATTACGCACAGATTTGCAACAGGTTTGGCAAGCCACCAATGTACCCAGTTCGTGGAAACATGCAGGCCTACAATGATATCAATCATTAGTGAGAAGAAAACGTGTGCACAATATACCACAGCACAAGATTATTATAGTCTGGCTAATTAAGAACTGGGAACATAAAAACACAGATATTCCAAGCAATGTGCCATTATACAATAAAGGGCTAGTTCGCATATAAGGCAACTTCTACTGTGTTATACAATGTCCTTTTCTTAGAAACTTTTCTATTGGTCTTTATTTTGTATTTTTATATGACCACTGGTTGTGGCAAAAAAATAAATATTGCTCTATGAGGGAAAGAAAATATGGCTATTGTTACTTTTAATTACTTATATTCCATTTCAGGTCCTCTCCGGTTCATATTTCAGTCTCTTATTCCAACGTCTGCTTGGTTGCTAGGGTAGATAGCTACCAACATTTCAAAATGGGTAGCTGCTTGAAAAAAGCTAAATAATATCAAAGCCACAAAAATAGCAACTGTAATTTGCCAGTATCAGTATCTATATCAAACTTGAAGTTTATTTTAAAGGTCAACTAACCTTTTAATTACACATTTATAAGGGTGTTAAAGTCAAGATGAGCTATATTTTCTGCCAGTTGATTCCTATCATAGGTTATAAAAAGCTACACAAAAGTACCATAATCAAATTTGGACTGCTTACAATACTTATTCCCATATCACATAGGCCAAATGATTACCATACAATATAATGAGAAGAAAAGGTCAATAGTTCAAGCTATTTTGATACCTTTGTTTTCCCTCCTAGAAAAATCACAGTGACCACTGTAGGACATAATGCACAAGTCATAGTAGAGGCAGATCAAAAGCCATAAGGGCCCTACATATCAAGGCCTTTCAGAATAACCCCCAAATGTCACAAAAGGCACACAGCCCAGGTGCCTGATCCCACAGCACTCAATGTGATATTTGTTGTTAAAAAGGGGATCAGCAACTTGCCGCTGGCTACTAGAACTGGCAAACGTTGCACCTTTTAATACATAACCTATGATCAATGATGCAAATACACGGCAATGGGCTGCTTACCATTAGAATGTATTTATTAACACTGGGCAAATTTGCAGGAACCATTAGCAACCAATCAGATATTTGTTTTTACTGTTCTAGCTGCAGCTGGCTAAACAGAATTAATGCTCATTGGTTGCTAGGAGCTATTGCCATTACACAATGTGCCCAGAATATCTGCCCAGTGTCAGTAAATAAGCATTACTGTTTTAAACATAGTTCAGTTGCTGGTTATAGAAGATGAATTTAATTTCTAGTACAACCAGTATGTGTGTGTGTGTGTATATAGATAGATAGATAGATAGATAGATAGATAGATAGATAGATATAGATATATATATATATATATATATATATATATATATATATATATATATATATATATAGATACATATATGTGCCTAGTTTCTGTTGTATTTCCAAGGGAGGCACTGTATCCACATCCACATGAATACTGAATCCATCACAAAAAGCTGTAGCGAACTGAATCTGAACCCTAATATGCAAACGCAAATGAGCACAATTCCTCCCAAAACGTTTACATATAAAAACAAAAGGAAAAATGTCCTCTTGTCTTAAGTCACATGGTCAATGGGATTTGGTCCTTTCATTGCTAAGGCCTAACAGGTATAATGGAGGCTTCCTTTAAAATTTGGGCAGCAGTGGGTAGCACTTTTCTGCTTTGCAGTGGTGGGGATGAGTTTGATTCCAGCTTGGGCACATGTATATGTAGTTTGTATGTTCTTCCTGTATCTCCAGTTTAATTGGCTTCTGATCAAACTGACCATAGCGAGTGTGAATGTGACAGATCCCTTACATTGTAAGCTCCACTGGGGCAGGGACTGATATGAATGTAATCATCTCTGTAAAGCACTGTGGAAATGTGTTTGTAATACTAAATTGAAACAAACCTATAGCACAAACACACATGGAGAAAAGGTGAAGAGGAATACGTGAGCTGCTTCCTGTCATGAGATAAGGAAGTGATTAGCGTGAAAAGGGAATTTGTTTCCAAAGCAACTCTGCCTATGCCATGAAACTGCAGTGAGCGTTTTATAAGTGTGTCCATCTGTCACACAGGAGTAGACTGTATGCATTTACTGTTTGGCTTTGGTCAAAAGCAAGAGAGACCAAGGTCAGTAGCAAAATAAAGATTTTAGTAAATTGACCTGCAGGACAGCCCACAGCATAAAAGTGTGAGACACAGCTCCAGTCTGACTAACCATTCACTAGCATTTTACCTATTTCTAAATAAAGAATATTTTGTGCCAGTAAAACTTAAATACATTTTGACTAACTATGCACACTGAGGCCGAGACTGGTTTAGAACACAACCAAAGTCTTTGCTGTATTTTATCCGAAAACAAACAGACAGGGCTCCATATGCAAATGTCGTGTACACAAGAGCAGCACACAAGTCAATATCTATGCGACTAGATCCCGAGGCAATGGCCAGAGCTGGGGGGAATTCAAGTCTCTCCTGAAAATAAGGTGATAAAAAAGCAAGAGAGCAGAGGAGGCCAGCACAGAGGGGGGCTTTAGAGAAAGTTCCAGCAGAGGCAATTGCTGGGCAGCAAAAAGTGAGGGTAATTCTCCTGTGGTGCAATAGTCTGTGAGGGGGGAGAGGAGACAGAACGGGAGGCTCAGAGTAAGAGCTGTACACATGGAGGTAAAGCCAGTAAGACAAGGAACTACAAGAAGACAGAGCTTTTGGCATAATGGCACACAAGCCGTGGCACAGCAGAAAGATGTGATGAGTGGGCAATACAGGGCATAGAAGTACAGGGCATGGAAGTACAGGGCATAGCAATCCAGGGCATAGCAATACAGGGCATAGCAATACAGGCATGGAAGTACAGGGCATAGCAATACAGGCATGGAAGTACAGGGCATAGCAATACAGGGCATGGAAATACAGTGCAGCAGACACACGTAGAGAAGCATTAGACATGGGGCTGCTAGAAGGTGAAGCTGCAGCATATGGATATAGGACAGAAGTAAGGAACAAAAATAAAGCACAATGCAGACAGTAATGAACAAATCTGCGCAATTAAGTATAGCAGAGACATGGGATACACAGCCCAGGCCCTCTTGCTCTTGCTGAACTATAACAACACTAAAAGCAGTCACAGGACGGCAATGCAGAGTAAGAAACCAAATACAGTAACTACTTAAGTTTGGGATCGATCCCAAGATTACCGAGAGGAAAGAAAACTTACCGACAGACACGCATAGCACGTCCAGCACTACATAAACGTTCCTCCGGTCAGGCACCATCCTCCCCCCACCCGCTCCGGTCCGAACTGCGGGACCAGACTCAGCTTTCCAGGCCACACCCCCACTAACAACAGAACTCCTCCCACCTCAGAGAACCCACCCGGTTGGTGACGCCAGCACAGAAAACACACACACCCTCTCCCCATCCCAACATAATTTCCAAAGGGATGAGCTTAGTGGGGAAAGTCTAAGTAACTTGGTTTCTGTTGCCAAGAGGGAACAGTAAATGGAACTCAGTGACTTCAGACTGAGATATTACAGCATAGCTTCAGGTATACAAAGAAAAACTCGGGAGCATATCTGCTCAGTGTATTTATTCTCTGGCGATCAACATAATAAAAAGTAAGCTTCCCAATGAGTGACACAGGACACGTGTAGCTGGGCGAAAGGAGAATTAGGCAGAAGGCAGTATTTGCACTTTTGAGTTGGAAACTCCAAGTAAACTCTAGTTTGTTGCTTGTATGTACAATAGTAGAAATGAAGCCCTGATCTAGGCAGGGGCCCCTTCTTCCTGTATGAGTTGCACAGTCTCTGGCTGGCATCACCCAGCAGCCCCCAGGTCAGGAACAAAAGAAGCAGGGGAGGGTCAGAGGTCACTTATCATTTTCAAAACAAGCCAAAGTCATTCACAAAACCAGCCAAAAGTCATTGAAAAAGTAGCCCAAAAATAGCACAATAAAATATATGTGAAAATATACCTTTTTTTAACACTATCAAACCTAGATTTTACTGTATTTTACTAGCCAGCCTGGTCGGTAAAAATGATGCTTGATCCCAATGTTATTAATAGGGGAAAAAGATAAATATAATTAAAAGGGAAAAAAGATACCTGACTTCCTATATATTTATCTTTTTTCCCTATTAATAACATTGGGGTCAACCAAAATTTTTACCGGCCAAGTGGCAACCCTACCCATGTCCAGTGTCCACTCTGAAATATTCTATAAGTATTGCATACTAGGATGACTGATGTGCCCTCTCCTGGGTGTCCAATGTATGCAGCTTATTGTAGTTATACTTCAACATGCGCTGCCAGCCGCAGCTTACAGTACATTATCCAGCGTTCATTGGGTGCTTTCCAAAATTTAAAAAACATTCTGAAAAACAGACGTGGCAAGGCAAGTGGCAACCCCCATAGACTGGAATAATGCCCCAGTGCCCCGTTTCAACTATCAGGGCTTTCACAGGACTTAGAACAAGCAACACTTCAATAAAAATAAACTCAGCATACTGAATTGACTACAACCGTCAGTAAGATCACACTAATAATGAATTCAGAGTATTGCATTTACCAAGACATGTCATTAACAATGCAGTCAAACATGCTAGTAAGAGCACTGCAGAATACGAATGAAAAGTAATTTCAATGACTATAAGCATTATGTAGATATGGGTGTGTTGAACTACAACCCACAGAAATCCATACTGATCTTGAGGGGTATATAGTTCAACAATTAACTGCATTAAAACATGCCAGCCCCCATCATCATTACATACAGAGACAACAGACATCAGAGTATAGAGCCCAATTGCAAGCAGGTTGCTACACTTGACCACTGACTGACTTGAGCTTTTATCACCTGCCAGGAAACTGCTTTTGCTGATGCCACTTTTTCTTTATTTGTATTTTGTTGGTTTCAGTGATCAAACTCACTCTAAGTACTGAAGAAGTAAAGCAGGCATGCTGCCATGGTGGGAGCCACCTGGGGGTCAGTCCTTGCATAGACAGCAATGGCAATTATGGCACACTTGGCACTGCATGAGAGGGTGGAGGTGGGTGTATGGCAATGGGACTCTAGCTTCAGTGTACCACATAATTCAATTGCATGCTGGGTATTATTGTTCTATTTAAACATTGACACAAGCACTAGCTTTGAGAAGAACTACTGTACATTACATATTGTATAGTTAAAAATAAGAAAAAGTTGGGAAGACCTACTAACTGTTTTGTGCAGATCTTTTGCTGGTTTTCCTTCATATTGCGTCACAGACCTTCGATTTTTATTGCTTTATAAAACATTTTAGCTTTTATATTTGCTGGTTTAATTCAACATGGATGCAGCAGCTAACGGAGAGGGAATTGCAGTCGTCAAGAGTGCTGGGAGATTATGAATTTTATGACCAAAGAGATTATGATGTGGAAACAGGTACAGCGATGCTAGCACATTCCAGACCTTCCCAGAAATCCACCAAGAATACCAGTGGCCAGGGCTGCCATCAAGGGGGCACAGGGAGTACAGTCATACCGGGCCTGGGCCTTGACAGCGCCAAAGTCATGCGCCGAACCAACAAAGTCCTAAACCGATGAAGACCAGAAGTCCAGAAGCGACAAGGATCCGAAGACCCAATCCGTCAAAGACCCAAAGCGCTGAAGATCTGAATTCCCAAAGAACCAAAGCTCTGAAGACCTGATGCCGCAAACAGAGCCAAAGCTGGGAAAAGACAATAAGCCATGAAAACACCCAAAGTTGAAGTCCTGATGCCACGAAAATACCCGAAGTCACGAAAAGAGCCGAAGCTGAAGCACTGAAGCTGTGAAAAGATCCGAAGCCACGAAAGAAGCCGAAGGAAACAAAGAAAAATCAATGAGAAATTCCTAGCGAACTGTTCAAGAATGGTACAGGCTAGAGACATAGAAAGTAGTAGCACGACTGCTGAGAGTCCATGGGTAATTTAGGGTATGTCTGCCCACATGGCACAACCAATGTTCAATTACACATTTTAAATAGAGAAGGGAAGAGCGAGGGTAAAGGAGATGAGGGTGAATGGCGCATTGAGGCTGCCCCTATGCCAGAGTAAACTTTGCCAAAACATGTTAATAGAGCTGTGAGATGGGGTGGAAGTTTTAGACAAGGAACAGACCTGTATATGCTGAATAATGTCAGGCACAGCCATCTTCCTATTGAAAACAGCAGCATTATCTGCCTAATGACGACTACAAAGAGTATTAAGAAGATGCTTATGATGATGACAAATATTCTTATGCTTTTGAACATGGCATTTTTCCTCCAAGGAGACCATGTAATAACCATAGGAGGCCCAGATGGACTTGACCCCATAATCGTCACCATAAACCTGATTATATGCTAAGCTTCCTTTTTAGTAAAATTGTGGAGGAAGAGTTGCTTGGAATGTAGAAGGGAAAAAGCACAGAAGCAAGCAAAAAAATACAACGCAGCAGGAAGGACAGCAGGACAGTGAACAACCATCAAGTTTAGGCACCCACATCGGTAAAGCCAGTTGTGCCAAGCATCGTAGTTCCACTACAGTGGACAGTGATGTACAATCACTGGGATGAACAATATTTGTAATTTGGTATCAGTTCAGATTGTGAATTCCACAATAGTGGGCGCATATCTCTTTTACAAAGATTCATCTTGGTCAGATTATGACCAGACCTTTAGTAAAAAAACTGTGGATACTGAAAAATATATATAGATCTTTGCACAAGATGGGTCTCAAGGGATAATGGGGCATGCAAATGCAAATGTTGCATGCAAATTTAGGCATGTATGCTCTGCTTGTGGATCTTCTCATATTGTAAGTGAATGTAACAAAGGAAAGATGTGAAGCAAACAAGCAGTCCTTTCAGACAGCTCAGCAGGAGGGCAGCATCCCCAGTGCAGACAGCCAAACTAAATTAGGCATTAACAGGTTTTCCTGATCAACAAACCTGATTTAGTTTTTTTGTAAACTGCTTTTTCCGAGGGCTTTGTTATCCCAGTTTCAAATTGCCACCTCACAACAAGAATCGCATGAACTTTATGTCAGCGACACATCACCCAGACAAACACCCTAACCTTTTTTATTCATGAGCCACACACAGATGTAAAAAGTTTTGGTGAGCCATACAAGCATGAAAAAAAGATCCTTGGGGATGCCAAATAAGGGTAAGGCCACACTGGGCATTTGGGGAGATTTGGTCGCCTGGCCACTAATCGCCTTGTCTTTGCAGCAACCAATCCCCCCAAATGCCTTCCCTCACTCTGCGCTGTCTTAAAATGAAAAATCACCAGCGCTAATCACATGGGGCGATTGGTTTTCCGAAGTCGCCCGAGGTCACCTCACAAGGAAACTTCAGGCAACTTTGGAAAACGAATTGCCGCATGTGATTAGCGCCGGCGATTTTTCATTTTAAGCCAGTGCAGAGTGAGGAAAGGTGTTTGGGGAGATTGGTTGCAGCAAAGACGAGGCGATTAGTCGCCAGGTGACCAAATCTCCCCAAAACGCTCAGTGTGGCCTTACCCTGAGAGATGTGATTATCTATTTCATAGCCACAAGTGGACTGCCAGCCTCTAGGAGGCTCTGCTTGGTGTACAAAATGTGTCTTTATTCTTCCAAAACTTGCCTCCATTCCAACTTTTGGAACCTCTTTTGAAGTCACTGGGAGTAACATCAAAGGGGCGTGGTGACAACATGTTACTCATGAGCCACTGGTTGGGGATCACTCGTCTAGCAGGTAGAATGGCAGGCCCTATTAATGTACTCCCTATAAAAAAATCTGGTTGTATTACCACTAGGGGTAGTCCCATAGAGAGAGTTTGGAAAATTCAGAATGATACAGCAGCTTTCATACGCAGAAGGGGCATCAATTAATGATGTGTTGGACAAAGATCAATGTATTAAATATATTAAAGAAACAAGGGGAAAAGGTCCTTATAGCAAAGGTCGACATACAATCAGCTTTCTATGTTAATCTTTGCTTATGTATGGTATACAGGGCTGCCATCAGAAATCACGGGGCCCCGTACAACAACATATTTTGGGCTCCCAGACCCCGCCCACCACAGTCCACATCCCTGGGCACCACCCACAGCACAGTAAAAAGGCCACATAACATGAGTGGGCCAGGCCCCCCAACACGTTAAAAAAATTAATTAATGGCCAGGCCCCCCCCCACACATTAAAAAAACACTGGCGGCTAGGCCCCCCCACAAGTTAAAAGAATGTATTAGTGGCCAGGCACCCCAAAAAAAACCCAAAATCATTATTGGTAAGATCCCCCCACACTGGTGCCCAGGACCCCCACAAGTTTTACAAAAAATCCTTAGTTATCTTAGCAAAATGTTCAGATAAATAATGTTTCATGTACACATTTTTTATATTCCTTATATGTTCCCCCAATCTGGTCTTGTAGTCCACCCCACATATTGTTTTCCACAAGGGCATTCCAAACTATAGTACTCATATTGCAGCTCAAAGACTGTTTTACAGTGTAACTATTCCTATTTACGGTTGCCCTAAATTCTTTTCCTACTTTCGCTACGTTTTTTTGCGCAGCTAGTTGTTTTGCACGCCACACAATTCCTACAGTAGGTTAAACCTGGCCTATTCTTGAGCCACATACCTTCTTGCCTACTGGACCTCATGGATCTAATTTAAGTTTGATGTTATCTGCCCTTTTGTAAACCATCTTCGGTTTATTTACAAAAATAGAATCCATACTCTTACCCAATTTTAGAATATGCCAGTGCTTGTTTATTATCTGATCTAGTGCCTTATGGTCGGCACTGTACTGGGTAATGAAGGTGGGGAAATGCCCCATACTTTATACTTACTCCTCATCGCAGATTCTGGCAGCAGACTTCATGGCATCCATCTTCTGGGTCCTCGATAAGCTGACTGGGAGATCTACAATCTCCGTCAATTTTGGCACAAGCTCAGTTGTTGAAGACCGGCAAATTGCTCCAACTTGCGCATGTGCCGACATACCGATCTCCCAGTCAGATTACCGAGGACCCAGAAGATGGATGCCGTGAAGTCCGCTGCCAGAATCTGCGACGAGGGGTAAGTATGAAGTATGGGGCATATTCCTGGGGGGGGGGCAGTTAGCCTGGGGGGAGGAGGGAGGGGGTCTACGTGGGGTGGGGGGTACGGGGTTTTTTTCTACAGGGTTTCCTTCTCCTTTAAGTAGGTCAAGAATTAATTTAGGCCTTCTAGGGAACCACCCCAGATGAAGAAGCAATCATCGATGTATATCTTCCATATCAATAAACCCTCAGGATTCCCCACTAAGTGGTTAATATACGTCTCATCCCAGAGCCCCATGAACAAATTGGTGTAGCTAGGTGCCACTTTACTTCCCATGGCAGTGCCTTTCTGTTGGAGATAGAAGGAATCCTCAACCCAAAAATAATTAGTTAATAATATAAATTCCATACTTTCCTTTATAAAATGTTACTGGGCTTCTGGGACCCTCTATAGTTGCATTTAGCAGCTGAGCCCCTGATGCCACCCCCCACATCACTAGTAAAGTGAGCGCTATTGCTCTCCCTGCACTAGCAGAGCTGAATCTCCATGTTAAAAAACTGAATTTCGGATCTCAAAGTTACCGGAAGCGACTTTCTCACCTTGCTTCATGGCAGGAGCCGCCCTGGTTGCACTCATTCCCATGTCCTACTCTAAAGAGACAAAAGTGTTATTTAAAAAAAGCTGGAGTTATTAACGCCAACATTTTAACTCATAGCCAGGGCCGGGCCAAGGGGTAGGCAGAGTAGGCACGTGCCTAGGGCGCAAAGCTGGGGGGGCACCAGGCACGTACCTCTTCTGTCGCCTACCCCCAGTTCAGTCCCCTCTCTGACCGACTCTGCACTTTCTACTTCCTTTATCACTCCTGCACGTGCGCACAAATGCACGTTCGCGCATGCGCATGCGAGCGCCAATTTGCACAGGAGCGCTAAACTGTCACTACAACAGCCCGGCTTGCCTAGGGCATCTGTGCGGCGCAGCGTGACCCTGATCATAGCGACCAATTAGCTCTGATCCGTCAAACAAATGCTTAATTCTGGTATTCAGCATAACCTTCAACTGATCATCCAGATACAAGTATTGCTTACTGCAGCTTGAAGCTGAATGCTAAACACAAGAGAAAAAATGCAAGCAGTTCAATCCATGGTGTAACTAGATGTTATGGGGCCCCACAGCAAATTATTTTTCAGGCCCCCAAAATGTCTAGACATTGACCTGTTTTACCAATATTTATTGAAACTGTATATGAATTTGGTCCTCATGGGGCCCCTATACCTCCTGGGCCCCCTGCAGCTGCAGGATCTGCTTTCTCTGTAGTTACACCCCTGTTCAATTTACATTCTATCACAGTGAGGCCTGCTGCTGGGACATCAGACTGTGACACATTAAATTAATTGTTAAAAAGCTTATTGAATACAGTATACAATATTAAAACTAAACAAGAACAGTTGCATAAGTCATGGCCTTGAATTCTCTTATAGGCTAATCCAGGCTTTATAGAGTTGCCACCTGTCTTGTTTTGACCCTGACAGCCTGGTTTTTATAAGGGCTGTCCAGGTCAAAACTGCTTGCCCAGTTTTCCAAATGAGGAAAACCGAGCAGAACTCTTTGAGATCGACAATCACAATGTCATAGCCCAGCCTCCATCATAAGCCCACACCTTTTGATGCCACCACCCACCCCTTGCCCAGAGTAAGGAGTTAGATGACAACCCTAAGCCATTACCATATGTAAAAAAAAAAAATTGTATTCATAGCAGCCAGAAATGCTTGCTATTCATAAACTTAAAAGGATGGGCCACGTATTTCTCTCACTGAACATGACAAAGATATTTTCACATTAACAAAGTTTCATATAGCCGCTCAAGTACTTTCAAGGGACTGTTATAGCAGCCAGTGAAAATATTTGTAAGATAGGGAGGCACATCTATCAATATTCGAATTTCAAATGCATGTGAGTTTTTTTTTAACTCACATAAAAGTGATTTTACTCGAAATTGGAATATTCGATTATTTATAATAAAAATCGAATATCTTAAACTCTGACTAATTTTACAAAGTCGAAAACTCGAATTGAATTTGAATCGTATTTCTCCGAAAAAGGTTGAATTCGAAAGGACCAGAGTTTGATAAATCTGGTAAATCTAATTTAATTTTTTTTTAAAAAACTTGAATCGAGTTTGGATAATTCCCTAATTGAATTTGACAGTTTGACCATAAAAAAATTGAAAATACGAATTTGAATCTTTTACATTGGAGCCTTAATAAATCTACCACTTAGGGGCAAATTTACTAAAGGGCGAAGTGGCTAACGCTAGCAACAATTCGCCAGCGTGACATCATTTTGCCACTGATGCCACCTACTCTAGCGCTACTTCGCACCCTTACGCCAGACGAAGTTGCACTCTGGTGAAGGGACGTAACTACGGTTATTCGCTAAGTTGCCGATTTTCGTGAACGTTACCTCTTGCGCCAGACTTGACTTCACCACCTTAGACCAGGCAAAGTGCAATACAGTAGATAGGGATGGACCAATGCTGGCGTCTTTTACTTTTTATGGGGTGATAGGCTGAAAAAGATTGAATAGTTCTTTTGGGTACCCTCCTTCCCCCATACATTTGATAACATATGGCACCTAAACTATACTGTGGGCACATGTGTAGGGCATTAGAACACATTTATTAAGGTTCCCTGGCCTTGTGTAGTGTAATGTATTTGCTGCTGCATATACGGGCATTGTACTTTAACTGCACGCCGTATGCATATTTGCGATCGCTAGCGTAACTTCGAACCGCTGATCGTTACAACGCTAGCTCAACTTCGCATATGATCGGTAACTTGTGCGCAACTTCGGATCTTCACGAATTTTCGCAGCCTTGGCGAATCTACGCCTGGCGAAGTGCGGTGAAGCCAATGCTGGCACAGCTTCGAAGGTAAGTAAATCTTCCCCTTAGTATCTCCTCATTCTTGACACCATAGTACCCAATATCACCCAATATCCAACTGCCTTTACTTGGTATTAAGAGTGCTACCACAACTTCCCACACACAATTCTAATATAAAAAAAAAATTGGTGGAGTGGGGTGTTTTAAAATAATGACAATATAATGTAGAGTTGCCCTGCACTGGTAAAACTGGAGTGTTTGCTTCAGAAACTTCAGAAAATAATCTATATAAAGAAGCTGCTGTGTAGCCATGTGGGCAGCCATTCAAAACTGAAAAAGGAGAAAAGGCTCACAATACAAAGCAGAAAACAGGAAACGCTCTGTAGTAGTACAATGGGATTCTTCAGAACTTATCTATTATCAACTGTGTATCCTGTGCTTTGAATGGCTGCCCCCATGGCTACACAGCAGCTTGTTTATATAAACTATAGAAGTGTTTTTGAAGCAAATGCACCTTTTTTAACAGTGCAAAAAAACAGTACATTTTATTGTCATTCCTTTTAAAATGTCATTTTCTGGTGTTACTGTTCCTTTCAAGCAGCATGAATTCGATAATAGGCAATATATATGTACGGCAGAATATTCGCAAAGACAGAAGCGCTTGCACTTCAGTAAACCTGCTCTTGCATTTTTTTTATGACGCTTTTTTTCTGGCACAGGTCATTAGCGCTGTTTATCGCAAATGGATGCCATAACATGCAAACATATCTACTGACTAAAGCAGGCCATACACTTGAGGCTAAGGCCACACTAGGCGATAGCGCCGCGATTTGACTCGCGGCGACTTTTCGCCGCAACTTTTAAGCCGCAATCGCTGGGGAAACTTTTGCGCTGGCGTCTATGGGGAATCGCGAAAAATCGCCAGCGTAAAAACACACGCGGCGATCTTTTTTCTATTGTCACTCGAAATCGCCTAGCGAGGCAATTTCGAGCGACAGTAGAGAAAAGATCGCCGCGTGTGTTTTTACGCTGGCGATTTTTCGCGATTCCCCATAGACGCCAGCGCAAAAGTTTCCCCAGCGATTGCGGCTTAAAAGTCGCGGCGAAAAGTCGCCGCGAGTCAAATTGCGGCGCTATCGCCTAGTGTGGCCTTAGCCTTAAGATCTACTCGTTTGGCTATGCCACCAAGTTTTTGAGAGAAGCTCCTCAGAGGTCCTATACATGGTCCCATACATGGGCCAATAAGCCTCCGATGCAGTCTGTAAGCAGCTTATATCGGCCAACTTTAGGCCAGTAAGGATCAACTTTCTTTTGACAACTCAATACAAAGCAGGTGGCTAAGTCATTCAGAAAATTTACACATAGGGGGCCTCTCCTCTCAGATAGTAAACTATAGCTGCTCCCAGAATGCAGACAATGTTGGCCTTTCACTGGATAGAATGACATTCCTGCTCCAGACTGTGTGCAAGGCCGGATTCCTTGGTGAAGGTGAATTTGAAATGAAGGGAGGACTTTGGTTTATTTAATGGTAGATTCCCCAAGAATTCTCAGAGCTCCCTGAGGTGTCATATTCCATGAGAACGTGAAAACATCTGAAATATTTAAAAACAATCCAGCTGGCAAATTATGATTTGCTTTTAATTTTATTTAACATCACTTTGCAAGGTATTTCCTTTCGTAAAATATTTTGTTTCTTTTCATTTTAGTTGCTGTTTAGTGAAAATTATATGAGGGGTTTTGGAGGAACATGGGTATAGTTTCCCCCTGTGTAGTAACCCATACGAATCAATCAGCAATTAGCTTTTACTGTTCTGTTACTGAGTAATGAAAACAAATTATATTACTAAACATTGGACATGCTGGGCCCCACAGCAAAATCATTTTGGGGACCCCTTTAGGGTAATGGCAGACCAGACAGGATATTTGCAGTGCTATTTCTTGGAAGGGGTATAAAATGTTGAAAAGCTGAAAGAAAAATGCTGCAATGATGGTAAGGGGGGCCTCTGAGGCTGCAGGCCCAGTGGGCCCTAAGCCCCCAGTCCTACACTGGTTACATGCAATTCAATACTCAACCCAATCCAGCCTTACTATAATTCCTATTTTTCCCCTTATTCAGCATTTTGCCCCTCACATTTTTGTAATTTTTCAGTCAAAACTAATCACTACCTGACTTTCCATTGAATAAAAACCCTCTATTCTGTCACATTCATGCATGGGACAGGGTGCGAAATGCAGAAAACAGACAGACGCCAGTGGTGTAGCTATAGAGGGAGCAGACCCTATCGTTGCAAAGGGGGCTGGGGATAGGGAGGCCCTGACCACAGGATCAGCTTCCTTTATTTGCACACCGACAAATTTTTGTCCAGCCCCATGGGGAACCGTCATTTTGGAGCACAAGGATCTTTGCTTCCCCAACTAATTCATTGCCCGCATTCTGCAATGATGTATTCATGGGGTGCGGGCAGGAGAGCCATATTGGCTTGTCCTCTCTGACCCGCTAACTTACACGCCATTCATTACCAGCACTGTGCAGATATGCCCCACATACAAATGGTTTAATAATAAGCAATGCGACTTAAGGTGGCCATACACTATAAGATCCACTCGTTTGGCAAGGTCTGGTTTCTAGGGCCCACATTAACCTATTGACCATGCATTGATTTGAATAAGAGACTGGAATGTGAATGTGAGAGGGCCTGAACAGATAGATTAATAAAAAGTAAAAAAACAACACATTTGTAGCCTTACAGAGCATTTTTTGGGATGGGGTCAATGACCCCAAAGTGAAAGCGAAAAAGAGTCAGAAGAAGAAGGCAAATGATTAAAAAAAAAAAAGTTTTTATAACATGCAGTAGATTGCACACCTAAAAATATTTACACAGTTGAGCGCCATTCCCAATATATTCACTGGTGGTGCCTATGGGTAACACTACAATATATATATATAATTCAAAAACTATAAAAAAAGAATAAATGGAGACCAATGGAAAATTTGCTTAGAATTATCCATTCTATGACATGCTAAAAGTTTACTGAAAGGTGAATGACCTCTATATTTAGTTCGTCAGTTAAGGTTCATCTCACACTGTGTGTTTTGAATCACTGCGGTCCTCTGAGTAGGTGCTGTGGGAATCTATACAATATTCTGCATCTTGTTCTTTTCATTGGGAAAGATGCATCAGACCATATTTCTATGGATACATATTTCTCTGGATAAGTTTGTATCTGTTCATCTTGTATCTGCAAACAAATTATTTATTTTCAACAAAAGTCCAGTTTTATGAAATGTAATAAAATGCTAAAACATTGTCAATTATTTTTTTTAGAATTATTGAGGACAACATAATGTGTAGTCTTTAAGATCAACATCTTTTGAATGTCGTATGCCCCAATCTGCGAAGATGCTTCAACAGCTTCGCTCAAAAAGGAGTTTCCTAACCCTAGTCTAACTTTTAGTCTAAAAGCTGTAGTAGTGTAACTACATAAGAGAACACTCTTGAACTGTGGGTAGGTCAGGAAAAAGGATTCCTGGGTAAGGACTGTTATTACCAACACTCCCTCTTTCTTACCTGGACCCAATATCCAAAGTAAACAATCAGATGCAGTACAGCCTTAGGCCAGGAAGTCACCTTATACCAATGGATGGATGTAATGTTACTAACATTATTATTATTATTATTATTATATTATCATTGTTATTATTATCATCACGTATTTATAAAGCTCCAACAAGTACTGCAGCACTGTATAATAAATGGATATTAACATTGAACATACAGATTTACATACAAAGCAGCCAATAGGCAATACAGGTATAGGACCTATTATCCAAAATGGTCGGGACCTGGGGGTTTCTGGATAAGGGATCTTTCAGTAATTTGGATCTCCATACCTTAACACTACTAAAAAATTATTTAAACATTAAATGGCCCAACAGGATTGTTTTGCCTCCAATAAGGATTAATTAAACCTTAGTTTGCATCAAGTAAAAGGTGCTGTTTTATTATTACAGAGAAAAAGGTTATATTTTTAAAATGCTAAATTATTTTTTTAAAATGGAGTTTATGGGAGACGGCCTTCCCATAATTCGTATCTTTCTGGATAAGAGGTCAAGAGGGCCCTGCCCAAATGAGATTCATTGGAAGTTCCCATGTGATATTGGACTACCAACACAATTTTGTTAAAGACAACGTTTATATTTTGCAACAAATATATTTTATTAAATATTTATTAAATAAGTTACAGAAATGTAAGAAATCCCTCTGCACATTTATAAAATAATAATATAAAATAGGAGCAGACAATCATTTGTGTAAATAAGAGTCTGCTATGGAGGGGCAGCCAACTGTATTGCTCGTTTCTATGGGACAGGACTGCAGTTTAACATTTCTAAAAATATTAAAGAGCAACTAAAACATGTTAGCTTATAAAGTGACTATAATTATATATAGTACCTGGTCTGTTAAGCATCTGCAAGCAACATAGCTACACGTAATTAATTTAATAATAATAATTTTTTATTATTTTAAACTATTTTTTTTAATAAATATGTATTTTTTAAAATAATTTTTGTCGATTGTGTGACTGTTTTTTTTTCAAATAATAACTTCTTCGGGAAGTAAGTGCAGTATCGGTGCATGCACAGTTGGAACAGTCTTTGGGTTTTTGACAACTGCGCAGTCGCCGAAATTGACGGAAATTGCCGAAGCGGCGGAAGAAGACCTGAAGATTACCGAAGAGCCTGGAAGATGGTGCCCGTGAACTCCGCTGCACTGAATTTGCAAAGAGAGGTAAGTAAAGAGTTAGGGGCATTTGCCAAAGGTAACAGCTAGGCTAGGGGGGAGCAGGGAGGGGGTCTATGTAGGGTGTGGTTTTTAAAATTAAGGGTTTGGTTCTAATTTAAGTTAAAAATGTTGTATATTTTTTTGGCTGTTCATTGCAGGAGATCAAAGAGAAAGTCCGGACATTTCAGTTACAATCCAGGACTGTGGGTTTAGCTGCCAAATCGGGACTACTAAAAACAGGACAGTTGGGAGGTATGCTTAGTGCTCCAGAGCCTGGCAAAGGAGGCAGCAGAGAGTGAAAATGATGGGCAGTGTTAGTAGAGTTTTTGGAGAAAATTTCAATAAATCAGCCCAAAAAACAACTTTTCTAGCACAATTCTGTATTTAGAGGAGTATAATGTGCTGGCACATTCTTGTTTCTTACACAATATGTCCCCTGTAAAACAAATGGCACAAAGTAAGAATCCCCTGTAAAACAGATGGCACAAAGTAAGAATCACTTCATATTTTCCCTGCAGCCATTCTTTGCACTTTGTGAAAGTCCATGTGCAAACTCGTTAGGTGACTCATGGAATAATTCTCCAACATACAGGCAGGACCTGCCTCAGGTGACAGTAGAAAGGAGAGAGATGGGCAAAGAAATGTAAACAGGAACACTCAGATGATTTTTGTATGCAAAAGAAGAGGATTCTTCTTTTTGATGATTCTTTTCATGAGCAGATCCTCTAGTATAATCCTTGTTAACACTTGTCTCTGCGTGCAAAAAGTAATATTAGGCAGTAAATTCCTGCTCCTACTCAAGCAGGTTTGTTCACTACCAGACAAGATGATACACATTCCTGATTCCATTTAAGGAATTATAAAGATCAGATATTCCCAATAAGTGAGATTCTCTGATTCATTATAACACACACATCTTGGTACCTCAATCAAGCATTAACTGAAAATAAACACTAGTAGTTATTTTTGGGAATAACCAGCCACACACACATATATATATATATATATATATATATATATATATATATATATATATATAGCTGGTTATTCCCAAAAATTGTACCCAAACCACCCTCCCTGTTCTGTTTGGGAGTACCTTGCAATTTAGGTTTGGCTGATTAATATTATTGTCCTTGATATACATCAACGTATTAAGCAGTTCTGTACAAAAAACATGTATCCATATCATTCTCTGTACCAAACAAGTATCCACATCATTCTATGTGCCAGTGGAGCTAATAATCTAATTAACCCCCCTCCTAGTGGACCCTATTTTTTATTATTAAATGTTTAAAAATTCAGGCTTTGGGTGCCGCACAAAAGGGTAAGAGTGTGGCCAGGCTAAAAAGTATGGTTTATGGCACGTGGGGTGAATTATAGATATTTCTACATGTTTTTGCCATGTTCTACAGTGTGCAAAATGCCCCAAATCGGCCCTCCTGATTTAACAAAGCAGACAGCTGATTTACAGACCTGGATGATTTCCTTTAAATAAAAACCAGGAATGAGTTCAGAGAACAAAAAGGGGATAATAAATACTGCTTTTTTAATTGCAATTGGATTTAGAAAGATCTGTAAAACCACTGAAAATGTTCATGTTTAGAGTGTTCATGCTGTCACCCCCTCTGCACTATAAGAGCTGCTTTTTGCCACCCCAGGTGACTGGTGGGGCATCTTATTGGCGCAGCGCCCCTGCTTATTCTGAAACAACACATTATTCTGTATCCAGGTATGTATAAAACGATTACATTTTAGAAATGAGAGAGATAATGAAGTTTTGTATGTGTATTATGCTTTCAAGGTAGTTGACCTCCCTCCTTATTTCACTAATTTAAAGGAAATTATTCTGATTATAATAATCATCACCCTATCACTCTGGGACCAAGGGTTGCCACCCTAGCAGTTGCAGCTCAGCAGCAGTTGCAGCCACAAAGTGAAGTGACAAGCTTTATCTGACAGCTTCTCTGCTACTGACAGACCATATCGTTGTTCACTTGTGGTTTTGCAGTGAAAACCACAGTGACTTTTTTTTCCTACGTGGTTTCTAAACATGCAGAATTATTAATGAACATCACATGCCATGATCAAACTCTATTGCTTATTATCAGCCTTATATGCAATGCCTGTGAACATAAAAAATAGCTCTAGTGGGGAAAAGCTGTCTTTTACTTCCTAGACACTATTCTTGTACTAGTGAGGGAAACAATGGAAAATCTAGAAAGTGAATTACTTAAGATCATGCCAATGCCATGACTAATATTTATATAGGAAGCATTAAAATACTGAGGCTCTGACAAACACTTGCCTCTGATAGTAACGGATGTAAACTGTTTGCATTCCAAAGATCTGTACAATGGCAAAGAGGTACTGCATATCTAGTTTAGTTATATCCTAACCAGCGCATACAACATAATAAGCAAATTTATACCATAACGCTTTCATGCATTGTCAGGCTATGGTAAAATTATTTAATCCATTTAATTTCCATGTGTTTACTCCTCTATAAAATGCACTGAGATTTAGGCTATAGGACAAAGAAAACTTGCCTTCTGCATTCAGGTACACTTGACTATTTGTCCCCTAGTGCAGGGCTGTTCAACTGGCGGCCCGTGACCCCCCTCATGTGGCCCTCCACATCAAAGTCTGCCTGCTGTGTCTGTTACCATATGTAAATTTTAAAAGGTATCACTACAGAGATTAACTGGCCCCTGCATTGTCTAAACCTCAAATACAGACTAATCCCCTGCATTGTTCACACCTGTGATCCCCCTGCATTGTTCAAATTTATGACACCTCTATTGTTCACTCCCCTACAGCCCTGTACTGTTCACACCTGAGCCCCAGACTGAAACTGACACATTGTTCACCTGTTCACCCTTATACAAAATGCTAATGGGGCACCAGCACTGTGTCACTGTATGTAGTACATATTAGACTGGTCCTGATTCCTGTCTCCTGCTCTATTCTGCCTTCCCTATGCTCCCTTTGTGTGTCATACTTTGGTATTTGTTCTGGGGGTTTGTTAGCATTTGAAAATTATTGTTAGTGGCCCCTAAGGTGTTTAATCATAGGCTGGGGTACTGTATTATACACAGGGGAGGAGGAGGCATATGGATTTATGGGTATGTCTTAATATGACTTAGCTTTTTTCACATATGAGTGACATCCTTGCCAGGGCAGGCACAAGGTAGTTTGGCACCCTAGGCAAGAGCTTCACTCAGTGCCCCCCTGTCCTGCATTACCATTTCCCTCCTTACCATGATGGTTTTTAAATAAAGAGCAAGAAAATGTACAACACTTTTTCATTTATATTACTGCCCCCTGTACCTGTACCAGCAAACCCAGCAGCCATCCATCATACAGCCCTCCTGTAGCCATCATATTGCCCCCAATCTTTACATGTGTCAGCAGCAGCCAAAAATAAATCTGATCACATCATATTGCCCCCAAAACTATAATTATGTACCTGTGCCAGCGCCCAGCAGCAACAGCAAACATATGGGCCCCAAATCTGTACCTGGCTGTGCCAGCAGGAAGCTTCACACTTTACAGTAATAGAAAGAATGTCTTCAGTTCAGTGCAACTGTGCCGCCAGCTCTCTGCCTCTCTCTCTCATCCAACACATCAGTGACGTCATTGACGCATGTACGCACGTCGCAGTGCACCGCACAGAAGGAGCTATTACTTGCCGGCAAGAGGGAGAAGGGGAAGGAGATGGATTCCATCCAACTGGGTGACCATCATTACTGAAACAAATTATAAAATAAACGCTTGAAAAAAGTCCGCCCCTCAATGATAGCATCCTAGACACCCGCCTACTCTGCCTACCCCTAGTTCTGGCCCTGATCCCTGCAGTGAGCACCAACCATTTGGTTTTTTGGTGTGCTATTAATGTGGACATGGTCTTGCGGTAACATGGGTGTGGTTTAAAGTGGGTGTGGTCTAAAAACAGGGAGTAGCTAACACTGGCTTCCGTTATCGGCCCTCCACCATGTAGATTGGAAAAATTCGGGCCCTCGGTACCATAGAAGTTGGACAGCACTGCCCTAGTGCATCAGCAAATGACCCAAAACTATAATGGAGGACATAGGGTTGCAACAGTAAAGGCTGATGCAAACAATGGATTTTAAGTCCATTTTGTGACCTTAGCTATATTATTTTCTGAAATCTGTGATGATACTTATTTATTTACTTACTGTTTATTCCATGCTTTTCTGTTATTATCAAATGTTTCATAATAGTTTATAATATTCTATAATTACTACTATTTAAAAAACACCAACATAATTCACTGTGCTTGAAAGAGATTATACAGCAGTCATTTCTGCACTGGGCCTTACAGAAAAAGTCTATTTCTCATTCACACACACATACTATGGTCAGTTATACCAGGAGCAAATATTGAGATGGGAACGTCTGAATGCCCATAAGGACAAGTTTTAGGGTAAATGGCTGGTACAGGTATGGGACCTGTTATACAGAATGCTCAGGACCTGGGTTTTTCCGGATAACGGATCATTCCATAATTTGGATCTTCATACCTTCAGTCTACTAGAAAATCATGTAAACATTAAATAAACCCAATAGGCTGGTTTTGCTTCCAATATGGATTAATTATATCTTAGTTTGGATCAAGTACAAGCTTCTCTTCTATTATTACAGAGGAAAAATAATTTTATATATATATATATATATATATATATATATATATATATATATATATATATATATATAATACACAAAAGCCATGAATATCCTGTAAATTATATCCTTATAAATGGTGAGTTCTAATGTCATCAGTTATAAACTGTGAGTTCTGATGTCATTTCTGTCACATGACTCACTGAAACGTGTGTATTATAATAAATAACGTACCCCAGTTGCAAAATATGAGGATATTAGAAGTTACCTCGTAGTTCCATGACCTGTATAAAAACACTCGGCCTTCGGCCTCGTGTTTTTAAATGGTCATGAAACTCCTCGGTAACTTATAATATCCTTATATTTTACAAGAGGAGGTACTTTATTCACTATATAATTTTATTATAATTTATTCATAATATTTGGATTATTTGATTATAATGGAGTCTATAGGGAAACGGCCTTTCCGTAATTTGGAGCTTTCTGGATAATGGGTTTCCAGATAACAGATCCCATACCTGTACTTGAGTTTTGGATACTTCTGGATCTGTTACACAGTGTCATGTACTTTGTTAAATATAGTGATACTTCGCATAATACTATAATAATAAATTGCTCCATAGTAAACCATTTCATAAATAAAGATTTAAAGTGCTTCTTCACCTTTGAGTTAACTTTAGTTGTGATGTAGAAAGTGATATTATATATCTGAGACAATATGTAGTTGTTTTTCATTTTTTCATTATTTGTAACTTTTGCGTTATTTCGATTTTTATTCAGCAGCTCTCCAGTTTGCAGTTTCAGCTATCTGGTTGCTATGATCCAAATTACCCTAACAACCATGCATTGATTTGAATCAGAGACTGGAATACGAATAGCAGAGGACCTGAAAAGAAGGATAAGTAATCAAAAGTAGTTGTAATAATAAATGTGTAGCTTTACAGAGCATTTGATTTTTAGATGGGGTCAGTGACCCCCATTTGAAAGTTGGAAAGAGTCAGAAGAAGAGACAAATAATTAAAAAAAAAACCCTAAAAAATAAATAATGAAGGTCAACTGAAAAGTTTCTTAGAATTGCATTCCAATGCAGCATTCTTAAAATTAACTTAAAGGTGAACAACCCCTTTATAAAGTGTCTAGTCTTCCCCCATCTTCCCTTTTGATTATATTTCCAGTTTCCCAACTTATAGCTGTTTCTAGGGTAAGAAAGAGAATGCATTTGACCCCAGACCCAACTTCAGATTTAAAAGCCATTGGTAAGTATAAGTACAGTGTACCTTATCCAGAAACCTGTTATGTTGAAAGTTCTGAACTACAGGAAGGCCATCTCCCATAAATTCCAAGCAAATAATTCTGTAACTGTAAAAGGAACCTCCTATTTCTCCAGTATATAAGATGCATGAATTCAAATACTAATCTGTATATCCCCAACAACTAAGGGCTGTCGAGAACTGGGAGTGATTTTTCAGCAGCATCTGCAGGATTGCAGTTTTAATACCAGTTTTACGCCTAAATAGCTTTTGCTGTTTGGTGGAGCCATCATTACCAGGATCTCTTCTATGTAACCCCAGTCCTACCAAATAACAATTTCCTCTCTTTAGCCTTAGCTGTCCTGCAACTGTTCTGAGCTCTTACCTAAAAGAGTTTGATAAGATCATTTCATTTCAAAAAAAGGAAGTCCACCTTACAGAACGTTTTTAGTATCATTCAGACAGGGTTATTTTGAGACAAACTGAATTTTACTATTTTGTGGTTAACTTTTCTGTTCTGGGGATCTCCACTTTTGAACTGAAACTGCTATGTGGTTGATAGGGTTACTGAATGCAATTTGCAGGTATGAAATCCTGTTGTAATTTAGCTATTGTGTGTGTTATAAATTGAGAGAAAAGTGTTACATTTTGGTGTATTTTTAGTGAATTTTAAATGTATCAGTTTTTTTAGAAAACACTTGTGGAAAAGTGAGTTTGAAAAATGTTCTTTAATTTTGAGAGGTTTTGCTCTGGACTTAATTCAATAAGGGCAGAGACACACGCTAATATTTCGGGGAGATTAGTCGCCCAGCAACAAATTGCTTCTTCTTCGGGCGAATAATCTCCCGAACTGCCTTCCCGCTGGCTATAATGTAAATCGCCGGCAGGATGGCACTCGGAAGTCGCCCGAAGTTGCCACACGAGGAAGCGATCCGAGTGGCATCCTACCAGTGATTTACATTCTAGCTGGTGGGAAGGCAGTTCGGGGAGATTAGTCGCCCAAAGAAGAAACGATTTGTCTCTGCCCTAACACATAATATTATTAGCTTTGGTGTAGAGAAAATGTGGCCATGTGATAGTACCTGATAATGGACTCTTTTCATTCTGTTGTTAGGTATCTAGAACTCTACAGTAATTTCCAAAATGGCATGTATTTCCTAAGGTGGAACGACAAGAAGTATGATTCAGCTAGCTGAGAATATTGTGGGGAGGTGCTTTTACAGAAAATTTGGTGTTGAAACACCAGGCACATTTAGTCCTTTGAAAGAGACAGTTTCCATTAGCACCTTTGACTTCTACTTGTGCATTTGTCTCCTCTAGGAGACTTCTTCAACTGGAAGAAAAAAAATCTTAATTCTTTTTAATGCTGAGCTGATGTGAAGGCAGACTGCAAGATTGAGCAGAATACTTCTGGTGACCTTACAGGCACAACACTAGAGATGTGTTTTTCACAGTGGTTTGGTCTTGCTGTTCTAAATAGTTGTAATTAAAAAAGGTTTTGTTTGAAAATACATGACCTGGTTGCTGATTTCAGGGCAGATGCCCAATTGGACAGAATAGGTGTAAAATGTATTTAATATGTAGCTTCAAGCTACACCTACTGTATCTGATTTGGAGACCACATCCTTTTGTGGCCCTGCTCAGCATTCTACTCACTTACATAAGAAGATTTATTGGGTATGCTATTGCAGCCCTTCATTTGCATCTTTGGGTCTTACTTTTGTATCATTGTTTAAACATATTCACCCTATGCACATATACATGACCCTATGACCACATACATTATGTACTTACGCACACAACTTTAGGAACAGTTGCAAAGAAATGCCATACTTCAAAGGTGCTTTTGTATAATTAAGATTGATGCTGTTACTTATTCCCCACTTCCTCATGCAAATTGCCACCATCCTTAAAGGTAGCAGTAGCTCATGGGTTCCCACATCAGCCTTTGTCAACTGAAGCAGCAAAATTGTGCCTAACAATCAGGCACAGATGTCATTTTGACAACAAGCACCAGAAATGCAATCATCCGAACACCAATGTTTTCAGCACAACTGTATTGGATGCACAAATGCATTGGCTACAATGTTGTCAGGTGCATTTATTAGGGATGCACCAAATCCAGGATTTGGTTTGGTATTTTGTTGGGATTCGGCCTTTTTCAGCAGGATTTGGCTGAATCCTCATGCCAAATACAAATTCCTAAAATCACTTTCATCACAAAACAAGGAAGTAAAATTTTTTTAACCTGGCATTCAATATGATGTCTGCTTATGGCGTCAGCTGAAACATTTGTGGCCTACATGGTAAATGTTTGGATGCTAGTCCAAACCAAAAACATTTTAGCACAAAACATAACCAATCTTAGTAGAATGACTCACCACAATGGACCAGTGGCCCAGGTGCTCCTGCCCCAGGCCTCCAGCTAAGGGGAGCGGATAATCCTCTATGCAAACAAACAGGGGTGTTGGTGCAAGGCACTCTGGTAAGACACATATAGACCAATAATTGGTAGATAAAAAAGGATAAACTTTATTAGGGAGCGAAGTACCGCTAGAGTCTATCTCCTTCACTAGCGAAGTTACGCCATAAATCGTCGAAGTACCGAATTGACGTCACGCCGGCGAATTTTTGCACTTTGCCCTTTAGTAAATCTGCCCCTCAGTGTCTGGATGCTGTTGGTACAGTGTCTGGATGCTGTTGGTACATTCACAGGCAGACAATTATTGTAGGGAAACACTGAAATGATATTGTGTTTGTCTATGGTCTTTTTTAAATGTACAGTATAACCCCCGTTTTATGGTTTTCAGGGACCAGAGAAAAATGGTGGAAAATATGGAAGAACATAAAACCAGGGAAATGCATATGCTCCTGACCTTGGCCTGTTATCCTTTTATTTAAAATAAAGCATTGCTTTGGACGAAACTGTGAAAATGACTGTAGGATATATATATATATATATATATATATATATATATATATATATATATATATATATACAAATAGATGCAATCAGAAGCACTCACGGTTGTAGTGATCAAAGTATCTCTTTTATTGGAGTGTTACAAACTACCCCACATCAACGCGTTTCGGTTCTCTGATATATATATATATATATATCTATATATATATATACAGTACGTGAACATACTATGGCTCATTTATTAAAATGAGCAAAATTTCAACTGAGCTGTAACCTAGTATGATCATTGCCCCACTATGCATTAAAAGATGCAGACAAGTATGAATATATAGTGCTGTAGACACTATATATATGTACTTGTACTTGTAGTCTCATTATGATGTTAATTACAAGATGAGACTGAAAGTGGAAGTAAAAGGGCTGATCGTATGCTAATGCATGCATCCTGCTAAAGTAATACAAGAAAGTCTTAATTATTCTTTTTACTTGGAGCATGAGGCAAAATTGAAAAGTGGGGCCCTCAAGCCAGCGAATAACGAAAGATCCTTGTTGGTGGTGGTGGTACAATGGTTCATTTGCAATGATGACAAAAAATGGTAACAAGGATGTACTGTGGGGTCTCCAGCCCCACCACACACATCCACAGGCATCATGCCCCCAAACCCCACCCCAAATGTACCAGCAATCCATGTAAAAGCAGGGGGGGCAGTACAGGCAATCGTGGCACATATGTGGGAGTTGGTGGGAGGACCCCCTATCTTTGTAGGCTGGTCACAGGGTCACTGTGTAAATTAGTCATTAGAATATGGCTGTGCTGAGATTCTGGTGGTTATATGAACTACTGTATGAAACATTTTTAAATTTATAATAAAGACCTAATCATTATAATGACAATAACTGTGAGACCAGTGTTTCTATGAGTAAGTGGCCACCATTGGCACGAAATGCACCAGGCTTTAGCATGTCCTAAATATAGATTTTCTGCTTTTTAAATATCATCCGGGCTCCTCTTTTTCACGAAACAGTAAGACTTTCCCAACTTTTGTTTTTGTTTGACCAGTGCTTCTTTACCTTTATTATGCATATTATAAGTTCAAATTTTACATTTATCACATGGCAATACTGTAAAAAAAGCTTGCATGGGACATTATTGAAAATAAGTGGTATTTGCACAGGACAATTTGGGGTCATCTGATTTAACAAACTCAGATTAGTATAATAATTACTAAACAAAAGGAAATAATAACATCTGACCTGAAGCCAATGATGATTCTTTCTAAATATAAAAGTACTAAAGAATTAACCTCCCTTGTGTAACATGTCTTTGAGAAGAAAAAAAAGAACAACATCTACATTATAGAACAATTAAAACCATGCAAAGTATACATGAGTATACACTCTCTTCATATTTTAGATTGGAAGCTCTTATAATCAAAACAGTATAATTAGAAATGTGTTTGGCATCCACCAAAAGGGAATTATTATGTCATCATAATATATGATGTGCTACATTTAACATATCCATGCCTAAGTGGAGTGATATCATGATATATAATGCTCTCTTTATCATTTATATTAAAATCACACAGCATTCTAGACATAGCAGGACTATTTTCTCTCTGTACCCCAGAGGACTATCTCTACGTATAGAGTGCATTTGAATTTCACACCTGGCAAACATCCATCTACATAAGTAACCAGTGAATGCTAAATAGTGTAGTACTCTGCTGCCACCAAGTGTAACTATATGGGAACTACATACTACTTTGTACAACCGTAACAGATGCAAGCTTTGCTTTTTTTTATTTTTTAAGCTAGTATATATGTCAGCTGTTCCTGTAGGCTACATGTCATATGCACATGGGATTTTACATAAGACTGTGTTCTGAACTTAGATTGTAGCACAATCTGACACATAGGTACAAAATATTGGGTAGCTGGTTTTCAATCATGTTAAGCGGATACTTGTCAGACTACAAAGTTCAGGCAGCTGGACCACTGAAAATCTTTTGTTTTAAGCAAAAAAAATTGGGACAGAGTTGGACTGGCCCACTGTTATGCCTTGCCACCTGCCTGTAAGTTTGTGGGTCCTTGAGTCACCTAAATTGGGAAATGGGGTACTGTGCTGTATGTTTTCAATCGCAGAGCTCTTGAGCAGGCTGTGGACCATAAAAATCATCTCTCACATGACTGATGTGCCACTTATGTGCCAGTTATGTTCAGAGACTAGCCATATGTGTACCGGTATAAGTACTACAAATATAAATGTCAAAAGTCTGTTATACAATGTGGCAGAATACCCAGGCTTGGATTTCGGACTTGGGAGCCCCTTGGCCCGCTGGGTTCTAGCGCACAAGCTCTGGCACACTCCCCTTGCATGCGCTGTACCCCAGGAGTACATGTCCCAAGTGCTCCCTGGGTTGAGGCTGGACAGCATGCTGCCCCTAAAACTTGCTGCCCTAGGCCCTCGCCACAAATCCAGGCCTGAGAATACCCTGGCTGAACCTTTGAAACAGTGGTTAGCACATAGTACATGAGACAGAAGGACTCATTTACATTCACAGTAGAGTGTGCAACATGCAATTTCAAGCAAAATCAAAATGTTTTTTCAACTTGTGGTTACATGTGCTTGGTGCAGTTGTGCTGTGTCTACCACAATTTCATCTGTTTTACCAAAATTTCCTCAACTGTACATACACTTAAATCGCTGAGGGAACCCTAGAGCTTCCGGCTGGTAAGGAGGTCGTAACTCCAGGGTTCCCCTGTGTCAATAGGTGCACAAATGCTTGATTCACCCAAGGACTGGGCGACGCCAAGCTCAACTATACAGTAGTACAAGTTGTAACTTAAATGAAAGCTGTTTTATGCACAATAGACTGCGGGGAAATTGCAGGGAACACAAACGCACTTGCAGATGTAAATGAACCCTAGAGACTCAAGATTTCAAGTCCAAAACAGCAAATACATTCCAGTTCAGAAAGACTCACAGGGAGCATAATGCTAGATGTTTATCTTGCATAAACACTAGAATCACAGTTGTGGAAAAACACATCTTGGGTTGACACTAGAATGATTATTGGTACCCCTCATCATCAATACAGTAGAACCCCAACCAACACCACCTGAAACCCTATGGGAATACTTTTCCCACAGTGACAGACATTCAATGTATTGAATGTAACATACCGTATATACTCGAGTATAAGCCGATCCGAGTATAAGCCGAGGTACCTAATTTTACCTACGAAAACAACTTATTGACTCTAGTATAAGCCTAGACACAACTACAGCCCTGTCTCCCAGCAGTGCACATTCCGCCAAAGAGACCCCCCCCAACCGGACTTTTTTGCAAAGTTGATGGTGACAGAGAATTGCCAAAGGA
Organism: Xenopus laevis; assembly: GCF_017654675.1. Classification (NCBI taxonomy): domain Eukaryota; kingdom Metazoa; phylum Chordata; class Amphibia; order Anura; family Pipidae; genus Xenopus; species Xenopus laevis. The sequence goes on along the minus strand of NC_054371.1, from coordinate 123,496,519 downwards.
TTACTGTGTGCATTATCCCACTGTCCCACTACCATGTGCAGAGGGTGCTGTGTGATATTGCCATCACTGTTAATCTTTCGTATAACCAACAGAGGGTGCTGTGTGATATTGCCATCACTGTTAATCCTTCATATAACCAACAGAGGGCGCACTGTTATTCTTTCATATAACCAACATAGGGCGCTGCGTGATATTGCAGTCACTGTTATTCTTTCATATAACCAACAGAGGGCGTTGTGTTATTCTTTGATATAACCAACAGAGGGCGCTGTGTGATATTGCAGGCACTGTTAATCTTTCATATAACCAACAGAGGGCGCTGTGTGATATTGCAGTCAGTGTTATTCTTTGATATAACCAACAGATGGCGCACTGTTATTCTTTGATATAACCAACAGAGGGTGCTGTGTGATATTGCAGTCACTGTTATTCTTTGATATAAACAACAGATGGTGCTGTGTGATATTGCAGTCACTGTTATTCTTTCATATAACCAACAGAGGGTGCTGTGTGATATTGCAGTCACTGTTATTCTTTCATATAACCAACAGAGGGCGCTGTGTGATATTGCAGTCACTGTTATTCTTTCATATAACCAACAGAGGGTGCTGTGTGATATTGCAGTCACTGTTATTCTTTCATATAACCAACAGAGGGTGCTGTGTGATATTGCAGTCACTGTTATTCTTTCATATAACCAACAGAGGGCGCTGTGTGATATTGCAGTCACTGTTATTCTTTCATATAACCAACAGAGGGTGCTGTGTGATATTGCAGTCACTGTTATTCTTTCATATAACCAACAGAGGGCGCTGTGTGATATTGCAGTCACTGTTATTCTTTCATATAACCAACAGAGGGCGCACTGCTATTCTTTCACATAACCAACAGAGGGTGCTGTGTTATATTTCAGTCACTGTTATTCTTTGATATAACCAACAGATGGCGCTGTGTGATATTGCAGTCACTGTTATTCTTTCATATAACCAACAGAGGGCATTGTGGGATATTGCAGTCTCTCCCCAAGTGAACTGTTAGTATAGGAATGATTACAAGTGACTGCAATCTCAGCTACTGCCCGCTGACCCGAGTATAAGCCGAGGTAGACATTTTCAGCACATTTTGGATGCTGAAAAACTCAGCTTATACGGTACATGAATTAAATTTTCTCCAATTCTTTTTTCGTTCTCATAAGACAACGGATAGAAGAACACTGCAATACTCATGTTTATTGGGAATAGTATTCCATGACAAGTCAATATCACGATGAGTACCTCCCAGCATTCCCAACAACACATGATATCCTTCTGGAGTCCCTAAGTGTACATGACATATTTGTGATATATCCAGCAATATATTACAACATTCCAGAGCCCACAGCAGTATGAATGAATTAATCAGTTACTTGGGGCAGCTGGGAAATTGACAATATGTCTAGCCCCATGTCAGATTTCAAAATTGAATATAAAAAAATCTGTTTGCTCTTTTGAGAAATGGATTTCAGTGCAGAATTCTGCTGGAGCAGCACTATTAACTGATTCATTTTGAAAAAAAATGTTTTTCCCATGACAGTATCCCTTTAAAGGAGAAGGAAAGGTTAAAACTAAGTAAGTCTTATCAGAAAGGTCCATCTAAATATACCAGTAAACCCCCAAAGTAATGCTGCTCTGAGTCCTCTGTCAAAAGAAACACCACATTTCTTACCTTCTATTGTGTACACATGGGCTTCTGTATCAGACTTCCTGCCTTCAGCTTAAACCTCATTGCCCTGGGCAAGAGCATGCTCAGTTTGCTCCTTTCCCCCCACCCCTCCCTTCTCTACTGTAATCTGAGCCCAGAGCAGGGAGAGACTCAGGCAGGAAGTGATGTCACACGACATTAATACTGCAGCTCCTATTCTAAACAAACAGAGAGTTTCTAGAGCTTTTTACTCAGGTATGGTAAAATATTCTACAGAATAAATGTAGCATTCTAGCTTGCACTATTGCAGCTAATCTATTGGCAATAAAATGCCTCCGTAGCTTTCCTTCTCTTTTAATATCCCCAGCAGGTTCCACTCAATATACCTTACAATTTCTGAATTTCCCCTGCAGTACCTATAAAACCGCCACTGTCCTTGGCAGTATAAAACAAATGTTGTCTATAGTACGTCACATGCTCGCATCGTATTTTTAATTTGTGTTTTTATTGGTTAGGTATCACTGAATTTGCATTTCCCAGTGGAAGAGGTCAATTTTGAACTGGTAACCAGTGGCCATAATATTACATTGTCTTTTATTCAGATGAACAATATGGTTGCTGATTTATAACAATATTTACTGTATTTATCAGAGCAATGTTGTTAATTATAATTTGTCCTTAACACATAAAGCAGCAGTGCTTCTGTTATGGTAGATCATGATAGCAAAATCCTACTGAAACATACCCCTTATTGTTATTGTTTCAACCTGCAGTTTTAGAAATGCCAAATATAATTTCCACTCATAAAGGCGGCACTGCTTTAGTAATACCCATACTGAAAGTGGTCATTCACCTTCCAAACATAGTTATTATTTTTCAATAGCAATAAATTAAAAGATGGCAAAAAAATTATGTTATAATGTTATGTTTTTTTATTGTGCATTCTTAATCCAGATTCTTAATCTGGAGCAGTGGAACAATGAGTTGGATATCTTTTATTAAAATGATATTTGATAAAACTGATGGACCAAACTCATTCTGTTTAATATAAACAATGGCTTGTTTTGATATTATGAAGACGTTTTTTCTCATTTACCTAACAGAGGAGGTTATTGGGGGAATGTGCCACCCCATTTGCAAAGAAAACAGCTCTGCCTTATAAAATTGAAATGAAAATATTGTAATGTGTTCTTAGTATTGAAAGAGTGCGGATTACTTTTTGAGAATTGCATTATGATACACTTGTAATTTCAATTTTGCAATTTTTTAGTTTAACGTCAGTCTAACAGACTGAATGATGCTAGATGGATCAATGCCCTCTAGTGGTTAAAAAATAGAAGCCTGTGTAGATGTGTAATGTGCAAAATGCTACTTTGGATGCAAATAGTCATGCTTTTTTTACCCACAATCTAGAACTGCAGTGTAATTGTGGGCACATTCTAATATGGTTAATTGTGGTGCATGTTATTTTGCCTGATTTTGGGCTGCAATGATATCACTTCTAGCTTGCAGCATTATTAAGATTTTATACTGTTAGGCACTGCTACTGGTACTGCTACTGCTGCAACCCAAGGGAACTTTAGAAATACCATGAGGTCCAAGATTACAGTAATTCCAAGGTGCCCTTGCATCAGTGCATGACTTGAGGTATAAGAATAAGGAAGCAAAGAAGTGGAAAGAGAAAAGAGAAGTGTGTAAGAAAATGGACAGATAGCACTGCAGTAGGAAAGTAAAGGTGCAAGTAACATTGTTCAGTCATTATTTTCATGCATATATATTTTTGCATTTATATTTTCAGACTGATAGCACATAGGAAAAATGTCAAAAAGGAGAGACTAGCCCATAGGGAGAGAATGAGGCATTGGTAATAGAAAGATAAAGAAGCAATACCTGACAAATGTAAAAGGGGCAAGGTAGAAAGAAAATGTAAAAAAAAAGAGTAGGAAGAAGAAGAAAACATGGGAATTGCAACAAGAATAAAGGTACAAGACAGAAAAAAATCCCAGAAGAGGAATCAGAGAAGGGATTGAAAGGTAAGATAGTTTTCCAAATAAATGAGAAACAAAATGCTATTTGTAAAATGTTTTCTGTTTCTCTTTCAATTCATAGAAATAATCTAAACAATCATTAGTAAAAAGATTACTGAATAGCAATGGATGAGCCAATTGCCTGGTTTTCCTTGGCTTCAAGAGCATTTAGTCCTGGCACTGGGGAGAACGATACTAGTAGGAAGGAATATTGTGATTTGCCATTTCTCTCCATTTCTTCCAAATGCTTTGTGCTAGGAAGCTTCTTTGGTGGTCAATGAATGGTCCTTACACTATTTCATCACAGGTGCCCTCTGCTGAACGTATCCACCCACTCAGGGTGCTGACAATCACTAATTCAGGCCACGTCTAGAGTTGTCCTTTGGCCAGTAATGGGGATTTACTGCTCAGTGTTCACACAATACAGTGTCTCATAAGGAATGCAATGTAAGGTTCTTATTTTTCATTTGCAATCAATAATTGCTTGAAAGTCTCTGTAGTTGCCCTGTCAGTCATATGGACAACTGTCAGCACACTCACTGGGAAACAATGCAAGAAAAGCTCATAGCACCATAGCCACCACTGAGCATGGAGTACACCATTGCTTGACTGCACCCGATACTTTGTAGTGTAGCCAGTCAGCTCAAGGCTATTCATGATAGCTGCAATGATGTTGAATGGGTTTATCACCTGTATGTAGTCCCTAAACTATAGTAGAAAGGGTCAGCCTAGTAGCTTTTTGCAACAATTCTCCTGATATCAGGAGTGATATGCAGAGGTATCAGTCACAAGTTATGCTGGGTAAAATGCTGCATAATCACTTATGTGACTTTAACGTTAATTTGATGTAAGATGTTTACTGAAAGCTAAAATCTTACATATCAAATTGTTTTGAATATACTTTTATAACACTTAACTTATAACTGTATGTATTGCCATTCCCTAGCATCTGCTGTTTCTCCCTATCTGTGCTTTTGTATTGATTGCTACTATTGTATTACATACGGTTAGTGTAGAATAGCCCAGGCAATATAGTCACTGTATACTGGTATAAGCAGTTGCTTGATGTATGGCAGTTAATGACAGTGGTTAGAATCAATACCCCCACCCATGCCTCCAGGGTGGAGTCCATCCTGCAGTCTTGCGGTGACACTTGTGAAAAATATTTCCTGTCACTCTCCCCAGAGCTGTCACTTGTGTGAGATCTGTCATTGATTCATTCACTTTATTACCACCATTCCTTGCACAGTGGCCACCTGTTGCCAGGTGAGTAAGGGGTTAAAATGGAACTAGGGAGGGGAGATAAGGCTTTAGCAAAGAAACAAGTTCGGGAGACTTTACAGGCAGAGATGCAGAACAACTGCAAACTCCTGATTTATTAAGAGATGCCAAAAGAAGCATATTATTTACTAGAACAATGGGAGAACATAAAGAAACCCCTTTTGGACGAGAGGTTTGAAAGCTATGGCTCAAATGGTAGGTGCTATCCCAAGAAACGCATATGTATCGATTAGCAGTGAGAGAAAATCAGACAAGAAGCTTGCAGTCAGGTACTATAATTGGAAATCTGACTTACAGTTGAGAACCGTACTACTTTGGAGCTTTACAACCTATAGTAGTAAATCTGAGAAGTAGTAAGTCTCACTCTGTACTGCGGAGCTTTCAGTCTACAGGTCCAATGAGGCAACCTGCCCTACAAAGTATAACATTTAGTGGCCAAATAGGGGTCAAAGAAGGTGCAGCATATTCTTTCATGGAATTTTAGCACCTTCATACAATATGCCACATGTATTTCTATTGTTTTTACCCATTGCCTGATTTTTGTGTGGTTTCGAGTGCACATCAGGGCACTGTGTCTCTTTAGTAAAAACTACTCAACCAATACGCTCACAGCCTGGTAGCATAATGAGAGTATAAAGGGCTTACGGTATTTACTAAAGGAGCAGAAAGTGCATTTTACCCACAGTGCAACATTATTTTACATAATTCTAGTGTAATTGTGCCGGCTACAATAAAGTACAAAATGTTGTTCCAGCCAATGAAAGTACAACGATCTGTGCCGTTTTATCAACTGTGTGCAAATAGGCAAGACTTGCTTCTACAGGGGAAAGATGCCTACAGGCAGAACATGGAAATGCAATTATTTGCCATTTAATTGTGATTCAACAGGAATCATATTGACTGACAGCCTGGACAAACCAGGTGTCAGGTACAGGGATCCCAAGTGCTGGAGCATGTCGCATGCGCCTCATGCACCAAAGTAGGCGCAACCAACATAATCCTGCATAGCACTTATAGATGACGTAGGAGGTACAATCACATTGTGTATTGCATTTTAATGGGGCAGTTCTGTAAATCATCCTTTATATCTTTACCTCATCATATGGTAAAAGAAACTGAGTTTTGCAGCTTTATAAGTTTGTGCAAGGAGCTCACACTCTAACGATACAAAAGGAAACAACACTCTTAAAGGGATAACAACAAGAGGTACCCCTTGTTAGATACACTATACTAGGTCAAATAGTATACACCTGAGTAATATACTAGAGAACCACATAGCATATGAATTTCGTATTGTGAGTGAGATGGCATACCGAGATATGAGTACTTACGGATTCAATAGAAAACCCAGCACTAAGGGTGGTTATATTATTGGATAAATTCAAGTTGCACAACCCTTAGTTGGTGCTGTGTACAAAAAAAAAGTGCCAAGTAAAATAAGTGGATAACATATTGTCTTTCGGTGTATGCTAGAGAGTAATACACAGTGTACTCACATATTCATTACAGGATGTGTGTCTATTAATTCACGCAGAATCACATGGCACTATAAACACTTTAAAAAGGGCTATTCACCTTTGAATTAACTTTTATGATGATGTAGAGTGTGATATTCTGAGACAATTTGCAATTGGTTTTCAATTTTTATTATTTTTGGTTTTTGAGTTACTTAACTTTTTATTTAGCAGCTCTCCCGTTTGCATTTTTAGCAATCTGGTTGCTAGGGTGCAAATTACCCTAGCAACCATTCACTGATTTGAATAAGAGACTGGAATATGAATAGGAGAGGCCAGGGTGCAGGGGGACATTTTACAGTAACAGCTCCAGTTCTCAATTCCTATACAAGCAAAAAATATCCCATCATGCAACAGGTGTATGAATTCACTAGTGTCTCTATGTGGTTTAAGAATGAATGTATTACTTGCCCTAGTGATGTTTGTCTAAGATAGGAGAGGGACTGAACAGAAAGATGAGAAATAAAAAGTAGCAATAACAATACATTTGTAGCCTTAGGGTAAGGCCACACTAAGCGATAGCGCGGCGATTTGACTCGCGGCGACTTTTCGCGGCGACTTTTAATCCGCAATCGCTGGCGAAACTTTGGCGCTGGCGTCTATGGGGAATCGCGCAAAATCGCCAGCGTAAAAACACACGCGCCGATCTTTTTTCTATTGTCGCTTGAAATCGCCTAGCGAGGCGATTTCGAGCGACAATAGAAAAAAGATCGCCGCGTGTGTTTTTACGCAGCGATTCCCCATAGACGCCAGCGCCAAAGTTTCGCCAGCGATTGCCGTTTAAAAGTCGCGGCGAAAAGTCGCCGCGAGTCAAATCGCCACGCTATCGCTTAGTGTGGCCTTACCCTTACAGAGCATTTGTTTTTAGATAAGGTCAGTGACCCCCAATTTGAAAGCTGGAAACAGACAGAAGAAGAAGGCAAATAATTCAAAAACTATAAAAAAATAAAAATAAACAATGAAGACCATTTGAAAAGTTGCTTAGAATTGGCAATGCTATAAAGTACTAAAAGTTAACTTAAAGGTGAACCACCCCTTTAAATAATAAACCCTTTCAATTGCAGTCCATGGAAACAAAACAAGAATATCTCTGCCAAGAAGAGTTTACACTGTATCTAGATTCTAAATGTATTTGCATAGTCATGAGTGGGTTAGTTAGTTTAACACACATTTTTTCATGCCTTTTGAAATATCAAAAGAGCTGTATTTTAACAAAAATGAAAGACCACTGACCTCAGTTACCTTTGTGGCTCCTGCGTCAATTTTCCACTAACCAGTGTCAATTACCAGTACGGATTCTACCGCAAGTGCTAGAGAACAAATTTGTACCCCTTAGGCTTTATTCATACCTCCCAACATTTTGGAAATAAAAAGAGGGACAAAAAAAGTTGCAGTGTGTAGTGCGCCAAACTTTTGATCACGCCCATTTTTGTGGTAACACCCCTTAATTACCATGTTCATTTTACAAAATTAGGCTATGAAAAAATTAAGTTATGAAAGTTTGAACGTATTTCTGTAGTTTTTTTCAGTTATTACAGTTTTGCTAATGAAGGTGAATTGCCCTTTAAGCTGTGAGTCTAACTTTTCCCAAGGGACCTTTTTTTATATTGTTATTTATTTGCTTATCTAGAAATTGAAACAAAAGTACCTAGTCTACTGCTGTGGCTGTTCTGGGCTCTCTGCCAAAAGCCAATTAAGTAAGAAACGTTGTTTCTTTTTCTGGCTGTTCAGTGCAGAGAAAAACAGGACTTTCCAGTACAAATGAGGGACTGCGGGTTGAGCTGTCAAAAGATGGACTATCCCTCTAAAAACGGGACAGTTGGGAGGTATGTTTATGCACAGAGCTCTTGCAGTTTGGGAAATGGTCAGTACTCTGTACCGTGTGCCTAATCTAGCACATTTTGCATCATATCTAGAAAGCATATGCTGCCACTGCAGCAGCTTATTGATGTTACTCTGAAGAGTAACATCAGTTAATGAACTGCCTAAATAAGCAAGCAGGTGTTTGGAAAACAGAAATGTGTTATTGCAGCAACACAAAACAGAAAGGCAGGCACCAGCACAGGTAGGGGTAACTGAATGTAGGCACTTGAAAAATAGGACAGGCAGGCAACAGAGCAAGACTGAGCAAAAGTAATGCAACAAGCAAGCTTACTAGCAAGGAAAAGATGTTTCATATCTCAGCAGTTAACACTGACCACCATTCTACTGATGTTCTCACCATAAGGCCTGGGGTATATTTATCAAAGAGTGAAGTTAGAGATCACCACAGTCCTCTAGAGTGAAACTTTCACCCATTGATAAATACTCTTTTAATAATCCCATAGAAATGAATGGAGAGTGGAGGAATTTCACTCTAGAGGACTGTGGTGATCTCTAACTTTACTCTTTGAGAAATATAACCCCTGGTGTCTAATGTGGCGCCAGCAATCTGGCATAGGTGTAATGATACCATTGGACAACCACGGCACCATGATGTGACTGAAGACCAAAGGTGCTGTTCATACCTCTTTACTCCCTGAAATGTTTTAAGACTTCTCATAACTTCTAGACATTCTCCCAACTATAACATCAGAACCTCAGTAAGGTTCATCTTACATCTAATAATAATAAAAAAAATTCCCCACAATTCTCTAAAAAAATCCCATTGTCCTTATTCCTTCACTAATTTCTCACTAATACATACTATACTAACTACACAAACTCTTGTTGCCAATCTGGTGTTAAATACATTGCCATTAACAAACTGGTTGTGTATCTGGGTATGTGGGCTCTATTTTTACATGCCAATAAATATTTATGTTAGTTTGTTAAATGCAATCTTAAAGAATTAAGATTGATGAAATATTAAAGAAACTGGGCATGTCTGGAAGATAATCAGTGATACATGGCAAAAACTGTCCTGGAAGGATGCCCAGTATATAAATAGGGTTCATTTTAATGTATTCATTAAACCTCTGATCATTGAGACACCTGAAAATATAATCTCTACAGTGCCGGCAGTCAGGTTCTTGACATTCAGTGCCTTAAAGGAATTGTTCAGTGTAAAAATAAAAACTGGGTAAATAGATAGGCTGTGCAAAATTAAAAATGTTTCTAATATATTTAGTTAGCCAAAAATGTAATGTATAAAGGCTGGAGTGATTTGATATATAACATGTCAGTCAAAACACTACTTCCTGCTTTTCAGCTCTCTTGGTTTGCACTGACTGGTTACCCTGGCTACCAGGCAGTAACCAATCAGAGACTTGAGGGGGGGGCCACATGGGTCATATCTGTTGCTTTTGAATCTGAGCTGAATGCTTTTGAATCTGAGCTGAATGCTTTTGAATCTGAGCTGAATGCTGAGGATCAATTGCAAACTCACTGAACAGAAATGTACCATGTGGCCCCCCTTCAAGTCGCTGACTAACTCAGAGTTATAGAGCTGAAAAGCAGGAAGTTGGATTCTGGCTGTTTTATTAGACATCTGTTCACTCCAGCCTTTATACATTACATTTTTGGCTAACTAACTATATTAGAAACATTTTTTATTTTGCACAGCCTATCTATTTACACAGTTTTTATTTTCACACTGAACTGTTCCTTTAAATGTGGTTAAATCAGATATTGTTAACCTATGCATGGCACCCCAGGGCAAAAACTAGGGGTAGGCAGAAGAGGCATGTGCCTAGGTCAGATTGCTTAGGGACACTGGGCACATACCTCATATGTAGCCTACCTCTAGTCCTTGTCTCTACACAGTTTTCACTAAAGACACTAACTCCAAATTTTTTTCTAGGTCCCATCCCAGGGAAAAAAAAAGCTTAGAAACTTTAAATACACTGTAGAGTATTAGGAATAGATTATTGTATGCATGCACATAACATTTCTTCCCTGTATATTTGCATTTACACATAGTATAATTTGGAGATGCCATATGAATTATACCAGTTAAAACTTTCATTATATATACCATTATTGCAAGCACTTTCTTATGTCCAGTAGAGACAATGTTCTCTGCAACACAGAAGATGGCTGCCATTCAATTCAGTAAATACAAATATATAGTGGGAATAATGACAATTTCACAGGGGTGAAACTACAGGGGATATGGATTTAATGAACATACTAGGGGCCACGGTTCTTGCAGGGCCCAGCCTGGATATTGGTATGGTCAAAGTTAAACTGCAGCCATTTTGCCTCTATTGCTGGCATTTTCTTTTTATTGATAAGTATCTTTTCTTTGAAATAATTTTCTTTTTCTTTGAACTGTAACGCAACTGCAAGGACCACATATGTATTAATGACAAACAAAGCAAGCCAAGGCTAAATCAGGATCATTAGCCCATCTCTAAAGGCTGAAGGAATAGGAGAGGGCCCAAATAGAAAGATGAGTAATAAAAAGTAACACTATAATAACTACTAACAATAACAAAAACTACAACAATACATTTGTAGCTTTACAAATCATTTGTTTTTAGATAGTCTCAGTGACCCCCCATTTGAAAGCTGGAAAGAGTTAAAAGAAAAAGGCAAATAAATAAAAAAACTATAAAAAATAAATAATGAAGACCAATTAAAAAGTTGCTTGTCAGTCTATAACATACTAAGAGTTAACTTAAAGAGGAACTCTGGCTTCCAAACCAAAATTTGATATCGAGGCCCACATAACACAGAAACCCCTAATATACAGTACCCATCACAGTTACCTGTAACAGTTACCTTTTTAAAAAGTATGAATAAATGCCATTTTCTATGCTGAAATCCAGCTGTTTAACAGTTCTTCTCTTTCTACATCATTTGAAATCCTGGCAGGGAAGAAGGAACTAAAACACTGATGTTACAAATTGTAACAACTACTCCACAGCTTATAGTCAGCATGTAGGAACTACATAACCCACAATGCATTGCACTGTGATGTTCCTTTCCTTATTGAAATCACATGTGCAGGGAATTGTGGGGTTTGGAGGATGCAGACTGAGGACAGCTGGCTGTTGATACAAAGTAACAGTAGTCAGCCAGCTCAGCAAAGTAGTCAGAAAGATCAGCAGGAGAGCAGGGGGCTAGGCTTAAGGAACTGTCCAAAACCATTAAACATCATGAAAAGTCTGAATATTTAATTGATGTATATTGCAAAGTTGCTTGAAATTATATTTACTTTTCAAAAATCTTAATTTATGTTTTTGTAGCGTTCCCCTTTAAAGGCAGCTGTTAAGTTCCCCTTTAAAGGTGAATCACTTCTTTAACAAACACTGTAGTAGTGGAATAGTGAACCCGTTTACTATTTGTTAGTTACAGTATCGTAAATCTGGTGCCATAGGACATTTTGTAGTGTTTGTCTGTGGATTAGTGGCAATTTGTCCTTGGAAATTATCTGTTATTATTATTATTATATGATCTATTTACACTGCTAGCTTTATAGGTTCCTGGAAAAGTGAAAGTGAATCACTTCTGAATATGCTATATAGTACATATATGGCAGTCTGAGTGCTGGCTGGCTTGGCATGGTTAAGACTTGGCTAACTTACATTATATAGAGCAGACTCAAGTAACCCCTCCAATATTAAACAGACATATTTTACATGGTTTACCAGTCAAGTCTGAGACATTATGCTCCCCACCCTTCCTGTCCCTTCTTTACTGTCTGGGCTTTAGGCGTTGTCCCCTTTCACACAAACAGGAAACTTGCGCATGACGTGCATTTTAATGTATGTACCTGTTAGAGCACGGCAAATTCTTGCAGAAGTATTACAATGCATGGGTACCCAGGGTCAAAAGTGACCGCAAAGTACTTCCTTTAGCCATCGGCTATTTAAAAACTAGAGATTCTGTAACTGAAGCAGTCAGCATTTAGCACTATTGCAGATCTGCAGCTTTCTGGCAATGGCAGGGTGACATACACACTCATACACGCACTAGCAATTGTGTCAACTGAGAACACCACTTCAAAGCCAAGCATCATGGAAAGTTAGCCCTATATATTTATAAGGCAAAACTGCAGTGCAATACTGCAAACATTGCCAGTTACCTTTACCCACATACAATAATCCCTAATAATGAGACTTGGCCAAAGTAACTAGGCCCCACAGCAAAATTATTTTATAAACCCCCACAAATTGTAGGAATAAGCTCCTTCTCATTAACATATATTGAAACACCTTTACAGTCAGTACCCACTGGCCTCATTATAATTCTTGGGTCCTTCAGCAACCCTGATTGTTTACTCCATCCAGAGTTACAACCCTTTTTATCCTGTGTGTAGAGATCCCTGAGGTTATGCTCATCTATGCAGTAAGGTAGTGAGAATAAACAAAGAGACTGGGAGTTACCACTTTGCCATTATGCCTTAGGCAGAGGTTGGAGGCATACATAGGTCCTGGAGGGGTTTGGGTGGGTAATAATTTAATTTTATATTAGTTCTCTTTAAATTTAAATAAGGGGATTATGTATTAATATGGAATGTGTAAAATTACTAATGGTGGTAACACAGGACTATTTTAGGATTTACCATATGGATTTTGTACAGCAATTAGTCATGTTGTATGGGTTATAAGATAAAGTTATATGAGTTGGTGCTGAAGGTCCTCTAACATTAATATGTCCATCTACCTATCAGCTGCATCAGAGGATTGGCCATCTTGTGGCACAATGAACCTGACCCAGGAACATCTCCTCTGTCTGGAACTGCTGGCCAATCAGAAAATCAATATTATCCTATGGCATTATAATATGACTGGACGTCTGAGTGGGAGATCAAGCAAAGGAATTGGCATTTTTCAACTGCTAGGCATCTTCATCAGTGTATTAATTATCCTGGAAAACCTATTTGTGTTAGTGGCTCTTCTGAGGTAAGAAACCAAAGTTTATTACTGTATAGCCTAGGCGGAGTTAAACTGGTACATAAATATTAGAGATACAATTTATAATCTATATAATGGGCACGGTTTAAATGGATATGTAAAATATGCCAGTTATCAAATATAGGGCCAGATTAAATTGAGAAAAAGTTATCTCATGGTTTATCACCAGACAAGATTTAATTAGAGGAGAAGAAACTTTTCTCCAAATTCAATTCCAGTTTTTTTCCCATAGACTTCAAGAGAGTTTTCACATGATAAACCGTGAGATAAGTTTTTCTGAATTGAACTGAATTGAATCTCAAATTGAGTCTCAGCATGATAAACCTTTTTCTCACTGAATTGAACCTGACCCTTAGGGGCACATTTACTAAGGGTCGAATATCGAGGGTTAATTAACCCTCGATATTCGACCCTCAAAGTTAAATCCTTGGACTTCGAATATTGAAGTCGAAGGATTTACCGCAAATACTTCGATCGACTGGTCAAAGGAAAAATCGTTCGATCAAATGATGAAATCCTTCGAATCGACGATTCGAAGGATTTTAATCCATCAATCGAAGGATTTTCCTTAGATCAGAAAAACCTTAGAGAATTTATGGGGAAGGTCCCCATAGGCTAACATTGTAGCTCGGTAGGTTTAAAGTGGCGAAGTAGGTAGTCAAAGTTTATTTTTAAAGAGACAGTACTTTGACTATCAAATGGTCGAATAGTTGAACGATTTTTAGTTTGAATTGTTCGTGTCGTAGTCGAAGGTCGAAGTAGCCTATTTGATGGTCGAAGTACCCAAAAAAAACCTTCGAAATTCGAAGTTTTTTTACTTAGAATCCTTCACTCGAGCTTAGTAAATGTGCTTCTTAGTGTTAACCAGCAAATGCCCAAATTTAAAATGTCTTAATACAGGCATCTATACACTACATATAGTATATGGTTTATATAGGTTGTTATAAGTATGTATATATACAGTAATATACAACAGCCATGTAAATTATATTCTTATAAACGGTGCTGAGTGATGTCATCGGTTATAATCAGAGCTTAGTGATGTAATTTCTGTCACATGACTCACTGAAAATGGTGTATTATACTAAATAAAGTACCCCCTGTTGCAAAATATGAAGATATCAGAAGTCACCTTGGACATCCATGACCTGTATAAAAACACTCGGCCTTCAGCCTTGTGTTTTTATGTGGTCATGGAACTCCTCTGTAACTTATTAACTAATATCCTTATGTTTTACAAGAGGGGGTACTTTATTCACTATATAATATATGTGCACTGGGGTTGATTTGGACTTTGGTCTTTTTTAACTTAATGAGCTTGCGGTTACTGGGCCCACAACAAATTCATTTTAGGCCCCCCTTAACTTCCGAAATAACGTATACAGTATTCCATAAACATATACTGAAACTACTTCACTAGGCCCCTATATCTTCTGAGCTCTCAAGGAGTTGCATCCAGTATTGTTTATATGTCTCTTTTTATATATTACTGAAACATGGTGATTTTTGAATTGGTTTATAGAATAGTAAACACAAATAAACACACTATGCTATCATGTTTAGACATAAGTACAATTGTTGTAGTTATACTAATTAACAAAAACTGCATTTTGGCCAATTTAATAATGTCTTGTCTTTTACAAATTTCAGGGATCTGCGTATGAGGCGCTGGGTTCACTGCTGTTTGGGTAACATTGCAATGAGTGACCTTATGGCTGGTATCTCCTACCTACTGAACCTCTTCTTGTCGGGTGCAACAACATTCCGCCTGAGCCCAGCTCTCTGGTTCCTGAGAGAAGGTTTACTCTTTACAACATTGGCAGCTTCAACGTTTAGTCTTCTTGTAACAGCAGTGGAGCGATACTGCACTATGGTGATACTAGTTTCAGAGAATAACTCTGTGAAGAGTATGAGAGTGCAGGGACTTATTGTACTGTGCTGGGTTCTAGCAGGAGTAGTTGGATTCCTACCACTGCTTGGATGGAACTGCCTGTGTGAGATTGAGAGATGTTCCAGTCTTCTTCCTCTCTACTCCAGGAATTATTTATTCTTCAGCATTATTTTGTTGGGTGTTACCTTGCTTGGCATCATTGCTGCCTACTGTACAATCTACTATTTGGTGTGTACCAGTGGAAAGCGAGTGGCAGAAACCAACAGTAGCCGGCGTTCATTTCATCTTCTGAAGACTGTCCTTATTATTTTGAGTGCATTTGTTATTTGCTGGAGCCCACTGTTTTTCTTTCTTATAGTGGACTTTACATGCTCACCCCCCTCTTGCAAATCTCCTCTTGGATTAGAATGGGTTCTTGCTGTGGCTGTCTTGAACTCAGCCATAAATCCACTGATCTACTCATTTAGGAGTTCAGATATGCGAAGAGCAGTTCTGGAGCTATTCTGCTGTGCCTGCATCCGAGCAGGAATGAAACTGCCTGTGTGCTGCCTGCTTGGCACCGAGATCACTTCAGGTTCTTCTGAGGGTTCAAATAAGAACAGAAGCAGTGTGCGTCTTTCACGCACATCTATCAGGAGCCCTCTTACTAGTATTTCAAGTGCACCCAGTCAGTAGAAACATGTGTTAATATGAAATTGCTAAAGAGCATAAAACAAAACACAGTTTGATGATAATGTGCAGTGACTGTGAACTGAACTGTTTACAGTCCTGTAAACTAAATTTTACAGGAGTTGGTCACTCATCACAACCAGTGGAGTTCTATCTTTAAAGGATTAAAATAAATATTTGTTTCACAAGGGTAGTCCACATATATATTGGTCAGTAACAGTCCACTCACTAGATACCAAGGGTACAGAAGTCTGGAGCTTGTTTACTGAATTAGATGTCAGGCTAGGGATTTGCACTTGAAGCCAGGGTCGGACTGGGGGGCCTGGGGCCCACCGGGACTAAATTCCAGGGCCCCCTCGACCCCCCTGCCTCCCTACTGTGATGCACTGAACACGCTTGCGCGAAGGCGCTGCTCGGCGCGCCTGCGTGTAGGCGCTGCTTCTCACTGAAAGGTGCCGCGTGCATGCGCAAATGGCGCTGCGCGGCACATAGAAAAACCTTTTTTTCTTTGAAGTATGATCAAGACGGGGAACTGGCCCGGCGGGGGCCCATTAGGGGTCGGGGCCCAACGGGTTTTTTACCGGTATCCCGCTGGGCCATTCCGACACTGCTTGAAGCTCATATCTAGCTATGCTTTGCCTTCACTTACTCTGTTATAATACACTGAAACAAAATGCCTGCAAGAGTTTGATCATTAAGGACACATGAACAGACATTTGGTATGGTGAATATTACCTTTAAAATAAAAACACATTTCAGGTTGAGAATTTGGAACTTGCTGTCTGCCAAGCAAAATTAAGGAGACTCCATCAGATACCGCTGTGCAGTTGCAACATAGAGGCCACAATGGGCCCAGTGGAAACAATCAAAGAGGAAGGACAAAAAGGCTCCTGAAATTCATGGACTACAATATGACATGGATGTATTTTCTTCACAGCTTAATTTTGCTAAGGGTTTTTTTAAAAAAAATTAAATGTATATGTTACTATATTTTTTGTTGTTATTTCAGTGAAATAAATAACATTTGCTATTCAAGGTTTGACGCAAGTGATTTCACGTTACTGTAAAAAAACAAGCTTTTTTTTTGCTTGCATTTATACATATGTAGGTGGTACTTCCTGTAAATTGCCCACACTAAAGACACAGGGTGCTGGGAGTTCTAATAAAAAATAAATATTTTTATTATTTCTTGTTACGACACAGTCACAGGTACACTTCCTGGTTCCTCCAGGGTCCTCTCCCACTCTAACCATCAGCCTCTGCTGCCTTACTAGGAGTCCAGTCTAGTTTTCTTTGACCTGCATCCACCTCCTACCAACCTGAACCTGGCCCAGCCCGATCCATCCCCTCAATTTATAGACCTGCTTCCACCCTGCCCCTGGGTGATGTCACGAAAGGAGCCGGGCAGGTGCAAGCTTATAAATTCAGGGGCCAGAAGCAGACAGGGAGAGCGAAAGGGAGCACCCATGACCTGAAGATTTTTTTTGGTATGCATCCCGAACCCACCCGACCTGCGGGTTTTGGCCTGCCTGCACATAACTAGTCAGCACTTCCCCTTTACAGGGCTTTGCCCAAACACCAGCCTTGGCTAACTATAAGGATAGTAATAAACAAATTCATCTATTCAAGTTGAAAGTGTAAGAATAGGAAAGGGTATATGAAAGAGGACACCTCTTTTACATGGGTGCACTATTGCAGGCACACTAAGCAGATGTGGCTACTGCCATATAATTTACCCGCTGCTGATTTACCCCCTACAAGTTACCCTGCATACTTTCTAACAGAAAGGAGAGATATCTGCATAACGAGTCGAATAGATAAGAGCTGTTTGATTTTTATGCCAGAATAAAGATATCTCTGCACTCTCCTATTTACAGGCAATTTGTGTGGTAGGAGCCACATCAGCCCATAAAACCTGCAACAACAAAATGTGGCTCTTAGCACATGAATTGCCTGCTGCTGATAAATGGTACCTGCACGTTACCAGGCATTATGTTTAATTAGGGGTCATTGTAAGTCAATGCCTAATATGTTTTACAGTCAGTGCTGTTTCTGCCATGAGGGAAGTTTAGAAATGTGCTTCAGGCAGCACTTTACCAGGGGTAAATGGTTCTTTAAATGAACATACTGCTATTTTAGTGGGGGAACTTTCCACACTTGCATATTTGGCTACCCCCTTCACACCAATCAGTGTTCTTCAGGTAAGCAGTGGGGGTGAGGGGTGGCAGCATTGGATCTGCTGCATCAGGTGGCAGCAGAGCCAGAATCACCCCTGCTCGCAGTACCTTGGGCTTGAGATACCAGTACCCCCTAGTTCCTATTATTTAATATGCGGGGTGCCAATGCCTACTGAATGTCAGGATATAATATGCTTGCCACTGTCTACTGCTTTTTCAAGTATAATGAGCATAAGGCTCCAAGCCCATTGCTGGTCAATGTATTATGCACTTGCCAGGGTGCCAGTTTCCACTGCGATCTGCTGTATAATGTGATGAGCATACCAATACACATTTCACTCACTGTATAATGTAAGTGGATTGCATTTCAAAGTTTCTTGCTGTATAAAGTGCTGAAGATACCATTATTTATTGTTCTCAATTTATATTTATTTTCTTAACAAAAAAGGAAAACAGTTTTACTTCATTCAGTATGATGCAGACAATGATATTCTAAAAAGTTTGCGAATAGACCACTTTTACATGTCTTTTCCAGTATACTTAATCATTTTCTTCACATAAAGTATATGAAGGGCCAGTTTGATTTTAAGAGTTGTCATAATCTTGGAGCTTATCAAGATACATACATTTTGTGGGTTTCACAATCTTTAAAATGTTGCAAACTTAAGAAAATGAAAAGACACTGGTAGTGCTGAAGCAATTTGCTGTTCTCCAGTTTTTACAATAGAAAAATACATTAGGGAATGTTACAACATAAATTCTAAATGTGGAAATCACTTTTGGGAGAGAGTACAAGGTTAAAAGTGGTTTTAATATTATACTGTATATCAGTGCGGTCCAACTGGCAGTCCGCAGGCCACATGAAAGTCTGCCTGCTGGGTTTGGTTACCATATGTAAACTTTAAAAAGTATCAATACAGAGATTAACTGGCCCCTGCATTGTTTAAATCTCAAATTCAGACTGTAATCCCCTGTATTGTTCACAGATGTAACCCCCCAGCATTGTTCACACTTGTAACACCTCTATTGTTCCAATTCCTAAAGCCCTGTACTGTTCACAGCTAAAACCCAGACTGAAACTACAAACTGCTCACGGGGCAGCAGCACTGTGTCACTGTATGTAGTACATCTTAAAATGGCCATAGACGCATAGATCCGATCGTACGAATTGAGGATTCGTACGATTTTCGGACCGTGTGTGGAGAGTCTCGACATTTTTCGTCCGGCTGAGATCGGTCGTTTGGTCGATCAGACAGGTTAAAAAATTTCTGTCGGCTGCCGATAATATCTCTGCATGTATTGCCGATCATACGATTTTCAGTGGGAGACTGTCACCAGCTTTGTCGGACATAACTTTCGTACTATTGCTGTCAGGGGCAGAACATCGGCTGATTTGTTCTTTTACTACGGTACTTTATTTGATCTGAATGGTTAGTGGCAGGTCTGGAGATGGGGAAGTCCAGTCAGGTCTTTGCATCTATGGCCAGCTTTAGAGTGGTCCTGATAGGTTTCCCTGTCTACTGCTCTGTTCTGCCTTCCATATGCTCTGTGTGTGCCACACTCTGCCTGCCCCATGCTCCCTGGGTGTGCCATACTCTGTCTGTCCTATGCTCCCTGTGTGTGCCATAATCTGCCTGACCCATGCTCTCTGGGTGTGCCATACTCTGCCTGCCCCATGCTCCCTGGGTGTGCCATACTCTGCCTGACCTATGCTCCCTTTGTGTGCCATACCCTGCCTGCCCTATGCTCCCTTTGTGTACCATACTCTGCCTGCCCCATACTTCCTGGGTGTGCCATACTCTGCTTGCACATTTGTCCTGGGTGTGCCATACTCTGCCTGTCCTATGCTGCCTGTGTGTGCGATACTCTGCCTGCCCATGCTCCTTGGGTGTGCCATACTCTGCCTGCCCCATGCTCCCTGGGTGTGCCATACTCTGCCTGCACATTAGTTCTGGGTGTGCCATACTCTGCCTGCCCTATGCTCCCTGGGTGTGCCATACTCTGCCTGCCCCATGCTCCCTGGGTGTGCCGTAGACTGCCTGCCCTCTGCTCCTTGGATGTTCCATACTCTCCTGGCCCTATGCTCCTTGGGTGTGCCATACTCTGCCTGCATGTGCCATACTCTGTCTGCCCTGTGCTCCCTGTGTGCCATCCTCTGCCTTCCCTATGCTTCCTGTGTGTGCCATTCTCCCTTGGTGTGTCATACTCTGCCTGTGTGTGCCTTGCTCTGCCTGTGGAACATACAGTAAGCCTGGTATTTGATCTGGGGGGTTGTTAGCATTTTAAAATTATTGTTAGGGGCCCCAAAGGTGTTTACTTTTATGTGCTGGAGAGGAGGCATATGGATTTAAAGGTAGGTCTTAATATGACAACTTTTTTCACATTTGAGTGATAAGTGATATCCCTGCAATGAGCACCAACCATGTTTTTTTTAGTGTGTTACAACAATTAATGTGGATATGGTCTTGTGATAACATGGGGGTGGTTTAAAGTGGGATTGGTTTAAAAACAGAGATTGGTCAAAACTGACTTCCATTATCAGCCTTCGACCATGTAGGCCAGAAAAATTCTGGCCCTTGGTACCACAGAAGTTGGACAGCACTGTTATATATGATTAATTTGGATTTGGACTTGGCTTGGTTTTTACTTCCCTATATTTATATTTCCTCTTTCACAACTATATTTGCAGCTGGCATTGTACTGAAGCTGGAACAAATTCAAGCCCATGGTTACTCTACTTGTAAGTATCAGAAGAGCTGCACAACTAACACAACACTTAGACAAATAACATGAAATTATGACTTGGGTCAAACAATGCTGGATCTCAGCCTGAATTTCTGCGCAGGCCAAGAATTTGCTGCCCTGCTGCTCTTCCGCTCCTGCTTAGCCTGCACCCGGAAGCATTGTTTCCACTCGGGTGCAGGCAGATCAAGCATATTTCAGCAACATTTTGCACCGAAATACACCCGCAGCTCAGTAATTCAGGCGCACTCTAAACTGTTACAATTTTGCAACATTTAGTTGATACATTTTCAGCAGCATCTCTTGAGTATTAGCAACTATTGTATCAATTCCAACAGCTGCCTGTAATGAAACCCAGAGATTCTGCTCAGCAGGGACAAAGATAAGAAATGTATCAACTAAATGTATCCATTTACAACAGTTTACAGTGTCAGCGACCTCCCCTCCCAGAGCTGCTTTAGAAGGTGAAAAAAGACACTTCAATATTAGAAAAACGGTAACACATAGAAAATAGAAAGTAATTAGAAAAAGTCGTTATTTCTGGTGATCTTTTGGAAAACAACTAGTTTTTTGAAGATGAACCACCCCTTTAAGAGAGACATCTGTCTAAGTTACATTTAATAAGTAAATGTATATGTTTCAACTTACATACAAATTCAACTTAAAAGGATTGTTCACCTTCCAAACACTTTTTTCAGTTCAGTTGTTTTCAGATTGTTCACCATAAATAAATACTTTTTAAATTGCTTTCCTTATTTTGTTTTTTTACAGTTTTCCTAGTGTCTCAGTCTGGCAGCTCAGTGATCCAGGAGCAGATTCTGAACTGTTACAATTGATAAATTTAGTTACAATTAGTAGATATATTTCTCAGCATTATCTGTGGAATATTAGCAACTATTGTATCAATTCTAACAGCTGCCTTTAAAGGGGAACTCCACAAAAACACAACTTAAGATTTTTGAAATATGCTGACTTTTTATGATTTTTAATGGTTTCTGACAGTTCCCTAAGCCTAGCCCCCCTGCTCTCCCACTGAGCTGCCTGACTACTTTGTTGAGCTGGCTGACTACTGTTACTTTGTATCAACAACCATTTGTCCTTAGCCTGCCTCCTCCATCCTCCAAACCCCACAATTCCCTGCACACGTGATTTCAATAAGGAACAGAACATCATAGTGCAATGCATTGTGGGTTATGTAGTTCCTGCATGCTGTCTGTAAGCTGTAAGTTGTTACAATTTGTAACACCAGTGTTTTAGTCCCTAATTCCCTGCTAGGATTTCGAATGATGCAGAAACAGCTGGATTTCGGTATAGAAAATTACATTTATTCATACTTTTTGAAGACAGGTAACCGTGATGGGTATATTAGGGGTGTCTGTGTTATGTGGGCCTCTTTATCAAATTTTGGTTTGGAAACCGGAGTTCCCTTTTAATGACACTCAGGGATTTTGCTCAGAGCCAAAGATAACAAATGTATCAACTAAATGAATCAATTTAAAACAGTTACAGAGTTGGCGACCCCCCCTTTCAGAGCAGCTTTAGAAGGTGAAAAATTACATTTTGTATTGCTAGAGATCGAATACAGCAGGGGTCCCCAACCTTTTTAACCTGTGAGCCACATTCAAATGTAAAACAAGTTGGGGAGCAACACAAGCATAAATAAGTCCCCTAGGGTGCCAAATAAGTGCTGTCATTGGCTATTTGGTAGCCCCTATGTGGACTGGCAGCCTACAAGAGGCTCTCCCTGGCACTATATTTAGTTTTTATGCAATTAAAATTAGCTTTCAAGCTTAAAATTCAAAAATAAGCACCTGCTTTGAGGACACCGAGAGCAACATCCAACGGGTTGGAGAGCAACATGTTGCTCACGAGCTACTGGTTGGGGATCACTGCAATACAGCATAACTTCTGGTTGGGTCCTGTACAACATGTAGCAGAAAAACGGCCATGCAGGAAATGTATAGATTTGCTTCCACTTAATGTGATAGCATTGTGTTGCTCCAGTGAATTATCTGTTTAACTGATATAATCTGCAGTTTATATCTGCTTAACTATTATATCTGCTTAACTAAAGAAGTAGGCTGGAAATGTTATACATTATGTTTTGGGTTTCTGTACCAACCCAAGGAAACTAAAAGCCTTTAGCAGTAAAGATCTGTGCCTCCAAAGATGCCCCAGTAGCTCTCCATCTTCTTTTCTGCTGATTGCACATGCTCTGTGCTGCTGTCACTTACTGAGCTTAGGGAAAATATACAATACACATAGATAGACTATAAATGTCACAATATAAGGCTGATTAGTAATTAATACAGATAATTACTAAATGGCAGCACATAAACCAACAAATAGCATCAGAATTTAATAGGGATGCACCGAATCCACTATTTGGGATTCGGCCGAATCCTTTGTGAAAGATTCGGCTGAATACCGAACTGATTTTGAATCCTAATTTGCATATGCATAATGTCATATCCTCAGGGGCTCTGGAGCTCCTGGTTAACCATCACTTACACAAAGATAGAATAGGCAACCCTGCTGAGATAACCTGTTCTTTATTACTGGTTAAACTTGAAGTACCCCAGGAAATACACCTTAAGGGAAACAGCACAAAACGACAGCCTTACTATTGAGACGAAAAGGTTAAACAGCTAACCCATTGGCACAAGCAGTTGTACGTCTTGTAATGATATAGCTCGGCCTCCCTATCACTAGGGCGTAACAATGGAGCGCACATTGGACCTAAAGGTGTCCTCGTAGTGCCTGTGCTTTTTTCTTATTTGAATACGAGCCACAGAGCTCCTCACATTGAAGCTCATTGGTTTACTACCCATTTGTAGGCTGAAGGACCCTCTATGAAGCGTACAATGAATGCCTATTGTTCCTGTAGCTGGCTGTAAAGCGCCTGTCGGAATATAATTTAGGTGACCGCATAGTGCCTGCAAGGCTACGGTCAGGTGCTAAGAAAGCTGTCAGTCTTGTGGGGGGTTGTCAGTGCCAGGCCTATTCGGACTGAGTGTTGGTTTCTTACTTACTAGTGTCATAAGTGGCCCTTTCCCCTAGCCGGCACGATGTTGGAAGAAGCTGGAGAGGTGTTTGATAACATGCTGAAGGCCTCTTTCCCTCTCACTATCATCGTCTTCATACCAGCGGTACTGCTCCTCGTGTCCCCTTTGCAGGCCGAAGCTGCCCATGAGTTCACTGTGTATCGAATGCAGCACTATGATCTGCAGGGGCAGAGCTACGGTCAGTATTATGAATGGGCATTGTGATTGTTTCTTTCACTTTAAATCCGTTGCAAGGTATTTGGGGAGGAATATAAAGAACCCCTAATATTCTTTTTTTTTGTCTCACTCACTGGCATTATTTCTGTATTGCAAGAAAGTCACTGAGAATACCAGGGCTTTTCATTGGATATAGACAATTTCACAAATCTGGGTCTAGACCTATTACTTGGGGGGCCTGCTGTATCAACTTCAACAGGATTCATACCCACAAATTGGATCCCACCCCTCCTTTATGATTTTGTTATATAGACCTACAGGGAAAGACTAAAACACTAAGATTACAGAACCTACAAGAAAGGTAATCATAATAACGTGGTGTTCTATCTTATGCAGGTACTCGGAATTCAGTGCTTAATACAGAGGCTCGTACAGTTCAGGCAGATGTGCTGAGTCGACGATGTGTGCTTATGCGTTTGGCAGACTTTTCCTTTGAGCAATACCAGAAAGCTCTCCGGCAGTCAGCAGGAGCAGTGGTAATGATTTTACCCCCTAATATGGCAGCCTTACCTCAGGATATCGTCCATGTGAGAAATACTCTCTATTTGCTGTCTAAAAAATAAAGACTGGGTAAATTGATAGACTGTGCAAAATAAAACATGTTTCTAATATAGTTAGTTAGGCGAAAATGTAATGTGTAAAGGCTGGAGTGACTGGATGTGTAATATAATAGCCAGAACACTACTTCCTGCTTTTCAACTCTTGGTTTCCACTGACTGGTTACCCTGGTGACCAAGCAGTAACCAATCAGTGACTTGAGGGGGGGGTCACATGGGTCATAACTATTGCTTTTAAATCTGAACTGAATGCTGAGGAACAATTACAAACTCACTGAACAGATATGTACCATGTGGCCCCCCTTCAAGTCGCTGACTAGCTCAGAGTTATAGAGCTGAAAAGCAGGAAGTAGTGTTCTGGCTATTATATAAGACATCCAGTCACTCCAGCCATTATACATTATATTTTTGGCTAACTATATAACAAACTTTTGTAGTTTGCACAGCTTATCTATTTACACAGTTTTTATTTTCACACTGAACTGTTCCTTTAATGTATTCTTTAATGGGGATAAAAAGGGACTTTATTTTCAAACAGAAGTGGTTGCTGAACTAGTGGCATGAGAGGTTTGTTTTGCGCACACCAGTTTAATTTCTTTATATGCAGTGTTCTGTTATTCAGATTACGTGAGGTTTTATCTGTGTGCTTTGTTATGGTGTACTGTGTAAGTGCATGTGATATGTCTGAAATATTCAAATGTGCACTAAAAATGGCATTCACTGTCGTATTAAAAGATCTTTTTTCTTACAGCAATTCATGGATATTGAGCCTGAGATGCTGTCCATGGAGACTCAGGTTCCGGTCTACTTTGCAGTTGAAGATGAAGAGCTGCTTTCTATATATGAGCAGACACTTGCAGCCTCTGCCAGCCAGGGTACATCATCTGCAGCAGAAGGTGAATGTATTATTAGTACAAAAACCTGAGATAAGATTAACCAATGATGTTGTAAGGGTACTGTGTATATAAGAAGACTGGATACTAGTTGCAAAAATGTGACCAGGTGGTGTGCATACGGCTATTATGCTTTAAGTATTTAAAGACAATACCATCTGATCTCACAACCGATTACTTTTTGTTCAAATACTGAATTTGTGTGGTTATTCCCATAGACTTACATTTTAAAGGTCATATTAGGCAATTTCATCTGCACAAAAAATGACACACGGATATAAATAAAATATACAAATATACAGTCCAGGTAAAGGATACAACTTACTAGGCTTATACCTTTCTCAGTTTAGCTTTGATATATGAATTTCTAGAGGCAAGTGTTAATAAATACCTTGCAATTTTTGTAATTTAAAACCTAAAAGATGAAGCACTAAAAAATAGTAGTAAGTTTTATCCTCTTAGTTGAATGAACTGTAGGTTGTCCCATTTCATGGATATACAGTACATATGTGTGTTAATAGGATAGGATGCTCCTGTATCTGTTGCAGTTTTCATTCAGTACTTTGTGAACCAAATTAAACTTAATTTAAATTAAACCTTTTCCTACACAGTACTTCTGCATACAGCCACTGCCAATGGTTTTCAGATGGTGACTAGTGGAGCTCAAAGCAAGGCAGTTAGTGATTGGTTGGTAACCAGTGTGGAGGTAAGAATCCATCACTTGCATGTTGCATTGTTTTTTCAGCAGAGATGTATACAGTGGGTTTGATAGAATAAACAACATTATTTGTAATACTTTTCTTTTCTTTAGTTAGCTGCAATCACAAAACCTGACAGAAGTAATGCTTTATGAGATAATGAGAATTTACCTTTACCTCTACATTTATGCTTACCGATGTCAGAACAAATAAAATAGCACAAAGTTTGCCTAGTTGCAGTAGTCTGTAGCAATCTCAGAGGTGACCAGTAAATGTTATCTGTGATTGGTTTATATAGGTGGTTAGACCTGTAGTAAACCTTGCACCTTTTATCACATAACCCCATACATCCAAAACAACATTGCATTGTTTTATAGCAAAGTACAGTAGAATTTTATGTAAACCACATATAGCTGCATTACTGGGGATGTCCATGGAGCTTCTAGGTGGGTTACATTATCTGTGAACCGTTAACCACATCTAGTGTTGGCTAAGCAGCAATAAAGCGCTAATGTAGAGTATTTACATTGTTTTCATAACAACACCAGTTGTAGTGTCCTTACAAATGGCAAGAAATGGTAAGAAATAGGTATTGGGTTAATATCAAAAATCATGAATTCTGTACTAGTTTAAGATATTTTCTAGAAGCTTGGATTTTAATTTATGTGTAGAGTCAGCAGTCTTTTGATGTACTATTACGGAACAGTTGCATTCTATGTAAGCAGGATTTATCTAAATCTAAAAGGTTGCATATGTTCTAGTAATTGAGCGCTTGTATAATATGAGTTGATAAAAATGACAGAATTTACTAAATCTACTCTTAAAATAGTCTTTTGAAATAGTTAATGTGCACATGTGAATTCGGCAATATGCCAGGGCAACTAAAGCCACACCCTCATTTAGACCACAGTCAGTGACCTTAGTCACAGGGCTGCTGTAACAACAGAGTTACATTAGCTCATTGACGGTTTATGAAGATTGCTGCATTTGAAGCTTTTGTTATTTGCCTAGGAGCAGGTGTTTGATTGAATCTGTGTGGCAATTACTATATTCCCTTGACAGGAATATCTGTGTTGGTTGCATAAGACCACAAGCTTGGATTTCTTTAATAATATGGTTTTGTGAAAGTAAAATCTTTTGCAGATCAAATTGTTAAACATTTGTGATACTGTGTTTTGGGGGCTTTGCAAATGACTCAATGCACTCAAGACCTGCAATGACATACAGTCACTACCAGCACCAATGTTGTTGCATCCTCTGCTTTTTTGCTCTTTCATCTACTTTTACCCTTCCTTGATTTTGTTTGGGTTTGCCCTTCACCCCCACTACATCCTTTTCATATTCATCCTCATGTCCTGTCTACTTCCCCAAGTGACATCCCTTTCTTTTTTTTTTTTTCAACCCTGTCATCTGACAATCCAGACACCAACTTGACTTTTTAATTATTTCAGACAAAACAGTCCCATGACTGAATTGCTTTACAACTTTGTTTTCCTAGACACAGCTGCATTGCAGCATGCATTTTGCTGCTGTTGGCTGCTCATACTATGTAATCAGAGCACTTCATAGCAGATTTCTCATATGCCTCATTCACTCACTACCCAATATTTGTTGGGTGGTGACTGATGCAATTATGCCTCCAAGCAGTGTACAGGTTAGACAGGTTGTAAATTCAGTCAATTCATATGTTAATTGCTGGTATAATAAAAGCAAGAGTTTTGTAGATCATTTAATAATTACAGCGCTAATGAGCGCTAGAGCTGTAGTAATACTTTAAGGGTGAGGGCGCACTGTGCGTACAGTTGGCTTCTCTCTGCCTGCTTTTTTGTAGGCAAGCAGAGAATAGTGGATCTGCTCCTAAGCACTTCTGTGTGTAGCTGCGTTAAACGGCACAGAGCAGAGATTTGGCCCAAAAATGTGTGCTTTTGCATTTTTCTGACCAATCTATGCTCTCTGCAGCTGCACTCAGGTCAACATTGTGCCTGTCAGTGCAGCTACACACAGAAACACATAAGAGCAGTTCTGCTTCCCTTCGCCTGTCTACAAAATGCAGGCGTAATGCGCTTTAGTGGCCCCAGTACTGCCTCTTGCCTCTTTGTTCCATGTCCCACAAAACTGTTAGATTGTTCCTTCTTATTGTGGGCAGAGGAACTGCATCTTTCTCCTAAAGGGTAGAGCTTTCTTGTGACTGATTTATCATCTTCTTATCTACTTATTCCCAGCACTTTTTTTTCTACAAATCCTGTGTGAAGCCTCCATTAAATCGGTAGCTGTTATATACTGTACTCTTTTATATATCCTTTTTTAGTAATTCTCCAGTGCCACATGTCTAAAAGTGGCCCTCTAGATGTCCCTAAATTTCCACTTGCCAAGTTTGCAGGCTGTTCTTGTTCTGTAGCAGCTGGAGTACTACTGCCTGATATGGGCCACTGGTTAATCATCATTATAATTAACATAGTGCCATCATATTCCACAGCACTGTTCGGTAAACTAGGAATATACATTGAACGTGCAGCTTTCCATACAAAGATGCCAATATGCAATAAAATTGGTAAAGAGGCCTGTGAATACAGTAGCAGGGAGTGGCTAACTTTTGGCAACTCAAGTTATTTACCTTTCCTTTTCGTCTAAGCAGATTTGATACTTTTAATTTAAATCCATTTAGTTTTGGTATAATTTTGGGTCTTTTCAGGGGCGTCTGACTGGCCTTGGAGCAGAAGACCTCCCAACTATTGCCATTGTGGCTCATTATGATTCTTTTGGAGTGGCTCCTGTAAGTTTAATTAACCTTTTTCATACTGTTTTTAGTATTGTACAGATCTTATTTGAACATCATCATTCTTTTTCTGGTATGTCTGCCATATTTGTGTTGGCCTTCCATGCTAACATATCAATTTAGTTATGTGAGTTCCACTTTTAATTTTCTGCATAATAATACTGTATGACCTCCATTGATGAGCCAGTTTAAGCTTATAATATAAACAAACTTTTTGTTGCATTTACATAAGGGACATGCCTCCACCCTGAAAAGCAGTGAAATAAACATAATTTCATATCAGACAGTTGATGCTGTAAATCTGTTTTGCAGTGGTTGTCATATGGAGCAGATTCTAATGGAAGTGGTGTGGCCATTCTTCTGGAGCTGGCCCGCCTTTTCTCTCGTCTGTATACCTACAAGCGCACGCATGCTGGGTGAGACTCTCTAAAACCATCCATTTCCTACTATTTAGTTATCTTCCACACAGTTCTTTGACTTGCTTATAGGAACAGTCCTTTAAAGTGTGGAATTTATAGATAAAATTCTAACACTATTTACTTATTGGTTACAGGGCTTTGACTTCCAACTTGTGCTTAATGTTGCGCATGTGTGTGGTTAAAAAACCTATATGCAGTGCATAATTTGAATAATTACCCCAGTTATTGGGTAATCGTGCACAAATATGAATATCGCCCTTCTGATGTAATGTAGAGAGCTGATTTTTTTTTAGTGGTCTCTTTTTTTGTTATTTCTGTTGCAAGCTATTCACACTTTTGATTAGCTTGTTCCGTCAAAGATGCATTGTACTACATTAAGTACAAACTTGAACCTTGCTCTGCTGCACAGCTTTGTGTTAGTCACATAGGGGAAATTTCTCCTCTATACATTGTAAGTGGGTACAAGTCTGAATGTCAGATGTAATAATCATTTACATAATTTCACTGTAAATTAAGTATCTTAAACTTGTAGTAGGAAATTATACCATAGGAAATTATAAAGTATCCAGAGTGACCTACTGACCCATCCCTATATCTTCATGTGGACCTGGAACTTGATTTGATATTTGTTGTCTCTACATTTGACATGATGTGTAATCCCTGTTGCTCTTGTGTGCAGGTACAATTTGCTCTTTTTTACATCAGGTGGAGGGAAGTTTAACTACCAGGGCACAAAAAGGTGGTTAGAAGACCATTTGGATCACACAGGTGAGGACCAGTGAACTTAAATGCTGAGAATATGAACATGGCAGAAAGAGAGCATAGACATTATAGTGCGCTAAAAGCATTGTGAAATAGAGAAAAGATAAAGAATAAAAGGGAATGTGTATAGTATGTATTGGAAATCAGGCAAATTATTATAGGAAGGGTAGAAGGGGCATGGTAATACAGAAACCCGGGTGTGTGTTAAACTAGTGAAAAGAGAGAATGTTAGTGGGGAAAAAAAGCATCATGCAAATTAATAATGTTTTCTAATTAACCTTGCCTGATATCCATTAGATTCTAGCCTTCTTCAGGACAATGTGGCTTTTGTACTCTGCCTGGACACCCTGGGAAATGATGACACCTTGCACCTTCATGTCTCTAAACCACCAAGGGAAGGAACCTTGCAGCACACTTTTCTCAGGGAATTAGAGATGGTAATTATGTGCAAAGTACCAATGATACTTTATCATATTCCATACTGTTAGCATTAAATACTTAGGGGTGTGGGAATGGGTGGCACATCATAAAGGGGAAATCTGCTCATAGAAAATATTCAAATATTTGTGCAGATGAACAGTAATTTTCTTTCCTTGTCTGATTGATAGGTAATTTCAAGCCAGTTTCCAGAGGTGAAGTTTTCCATGGTTCACAAAAAGATTAACCTGGCAGAGGACACACTTGCTTGGGAACATGAGCGGTTTGCTATCCGCCGTCTGCCAGCTTTCACCATTTCTCATCTAGAAAGCCATCGAAGTGGTCATCGTAATAGTATATTAGATCTTAGGTAAGCCAGTATTGCTAATTCCTTTCTGGCTTTTCATTTATTCAGAAAATACATAGACCCCTGAGTATGTTGGCAAATTCTTTACTTTCTATAAAAAAAAATTCCTGAACCCAAGAGGAACAATCCTCTATTACATCTGGTTCATGGTAATGTATAAAAGCCTTTGTGAAAATAATGCTTCCTGCATTCCTGCAATGTAGCCAGCAGGTAATGGGCAGTGGCACCCAGACTACAGAGTATGTAATATTTAAGGATATGATTAAAATGTCTGGGAGCCAGGCCATGCAAATCATATGTAATTTATAATGTATGGTCCCAATGAGACATTGGGGCCATTTTGGAGAATAGAAGCCAAGATTGTATAAGTACCTTATTATGTTTGCAGAAGTACATAAATCATTGATAGTTCTGAGAAGACAAGCTATTTGTGCTTTATATGTAAAGTATGCATTATAAATAAGACATTATGGTTAAAGTAGAAATCTTCTTTATATAAAGATGTTACAACCTTAATCAAGGCAATATATATCTATAAAGGTTTACAAATAAAAACCTATTGTCTATTGTATGTCACTTTAATGCACTGTGGTTAGTTGCAGAAGCAATTTGGTCTCACCACATCCCTTTCTTTCCAACCAATCTGCTGAAAATAATTGAATATTTTTTATCACTCATATGTACATTGTGCTAATTATATATGGATCTGAAACTGAAGTGATTGTTCTGTGCAGGTGGAAAGTTGATACCCAGGTTCTTGCCCGTAACACTCGCATCATTGCTGAGGCACTC